>NC_137470.1:177832269-178007914 GCF_964235325.1 Thermobia domestica | reverse complement strand
GTGAGTGAGGTAGGAGTAAAATGAACATCTACGGCTGGGTTTCTTCATGTTTCTCCCGATTATTTTTACATTATTATTTCACCAAATTTGTTAATAAAGGGCACGGTGACTGCGTGATAGAGCGCTTTTTTTGGTGCATGAGATCCATGATTCAATTAATCCTGTTCTTAAGATTTTCGTTTTCTTGACAAGAAGTATATTGTAATATTCGGTACACGGTTTTTCCCGCTCACCGTTTATTATAATATATATATATATATATATATATATATATATATATATATATATATATATATATATATATATATATGCAGTTTATACACAAGATTACAAATGAGTAATTTTCAATTTGTCTCTAAATGTTCTTTACAATTAGACCTCCTGCTCGTTACATCGCGGTAAGTTTGTGGCGGACAACATCGTGTCCGTGGCTTTTCTCGAGTATTATAATTTCCTCACACATTATCATTCCACCAATTCTTCTATAAACATTCATTGGCTTAATCATCATCTCTCTTAGCCTAAAGGGCATAACGTACTTCACTTTGAGATTTTTATCTATACCATACTGTCTAATACAATGTTCACTTACATGTTACATTTTCTTTCTTTTCTCGACTAATGTTTAATCTAAACAGTGGCGGAGATAGCTTGGGCTCGGAAGCGCCTAGCCCCCCAGTTTTTTGAGTGAAAAAATAATAATTTAAGCTACCACTTGTATATTTCTGAAAGTTGATAATAAACTCATGGTGTACCTCTCGTAATCTGGTTCTGGATGCTTCCCCCATTTTTAACTTCTAGATCCGCCTCTGAATCTAAGAGAATCGCAAGGACATATATCAAGGACTACAGCTTGAGAAAAACTGCAAAGTAACAGAATTGCTGCACCTGTGCCTCCAGCTGATCTCCGATTTCGATCTTGATTTTTTCTTATATATTTTTTTTCTTTCATTCATTTAATACCTGTTATTTTGCTCTTGTAGATATCATCTTAAGTTCGCTGCTAAGCATCTCCTGTGTTCCATTTAGATCTGCTTCACTTGTTTCGAAAGCTCTGTTGTGTACACTCTAGTTTAAAAAAAAACAACGAAGTGAAAGCAGACATAATCATTATTAATATTAGATATATATAGAAGATTTTTTTTTCATTTTCCTAAGAAGAAATATGTATCCTTTTTTCTTAGCCTTGTTTTGTTGTTATTTTCACTCAATAGACCGATTGTAAGTAGGGTTACCAACCTTCTATATATCCAGTCTGGTGCATACTGACCAAATCACCAAGAGAAATAGAAGGTAATAGGTATATGAAGTAATATAAGTAATGTAGTATCGAAAACCAACGAGTATTAAAACTTAAGAACCCTCGTATAAAAGTACTTTAATTTAAAGTATTACGAGAAAAACTGTAAGTTCCGTTTTCTAAGATTTTCATTTTCCTGACAGGAAGTATATCGTAATATTCGCTACAGTACCAGTAAAAGTCCCCCCCCCTCACCTTTTATTATAAATGATGTCTATAGAGTTTGTACACAAGATTACAAATAAGTAATTTTCAATTTGTCTTTAAAAGTTCTTTACAATAGGATCTTCTGCTCGTTACATCGCAGAGGTTTGAAGCTTCCTGGTTAAAAATGACCCTGTCCGTTGCGGATGGGTCCATAGTACCTCTTGCCCATTGCAACGCAAAGGTGGGATTAGTATCTCCTGCCCGTTGCAGCTCGGAGATAGGTGAGGATACCTCTTGCCCGTTGCAGCTCAGAGGTAAGGCTAGAGGAGTCTCTCCCGCCCGTTGCAGCTTGGAGAAATAGATAGGAGATGACAGTTAACAATTGGCGTCTTCTGCCTCGAGGTGTTCATTTTTACAGGCGGAGCCTGTGGAGGGGTTGAAGGGGCCCTCTTCGTGTCTGCTCGTATTCTCTTCGTGTTCCATCGGGTGGTGATGGCATCCGTTGTCTATTTGCTGGTGCTTGTGCTGAAGTACGTGGTTTTGTTTGAAGCAGGGGATATTGCATCATATTGCAATATTTTATAAAGAACATACCACAAAAGGTTAAACTATTAACTAAAATCAAAACAAGGAAACAAATATTTTGTAATTAGGTTTGATAATGCTTTCTAAACATCCAGCAACACATCAGTCTTATTTCTTCTTAACATATGTAATATTCAACACAATTGAGCTATTTATATTCTCACCACATCAGGTGCGCACTCAGATATTTCTGTTGGGAGGTCCAAAGTCGGAAAGTTGGAGTGAGTCCAGGCTGGGTGAAACCCTCGTGACTTAGTTACCCTAATTAGCTGCCCATTTCAGCATTATGTGACTTAAGAATTGATCATGAGTTGATTCAAACTTGTTTTAAGTCTAAAAAATTTTCTAAACATATTGTTATAGCTCTATTTCACATTACAAGAAAGTAATTAGAAAATAAACCTGGGAAAGTGTATTTTTTGCTAAATTTATGTAGCCATAGGATTTATAATGGACAACAATTTTAAATAAAGTGAAGAAATTCTGAAACTCGGGCTCTGACAATTATCTTCAATGAATTTCTTGACTTCCATAACAAAATGATTTCTTAATTTCCATAAATCATTAAAAACTTTTCTCTTTCTTTTTTTGTAGCATATCCTGTGTGCATTGTTGGCCATGATTCTTGCAAGCGAAGCTTTCTTCATCCCCGTCTTTGTCAAGAAGTAGTAAGTACATTTTAAATATATACATTTTTTAAAAAAAAAATTCGTTAACTGTAATGATAGTTTGTTATTGCTTCAATTATTTTTTTCAGCTTGCATTATTTAAATGTCAATTCTACACACCTTAATCTATTTTATATATTTTTGAAATCCAGAAAATGTTGAAAATTAACAAAGTTATGATACTTTAAATCAAAGTTCTTTTTTCTTTTTTTTTTTTTCACTTTCACGTTCACTACATCCGAACCGATCAAATGGCACTTCTCAAATGACTGCCTGGTCCATAGGTATAACGAAAGGACGGGTGTTCTGAAGAAGTTTGATACTTCAAACATCTAGTACAGCCTTTCCCAACCTTTTCCATAGTGCAGCTCCCCTTTAGAAATCTTTCAGTTTTACGTCCCACGGTTATGCCGGTTAGGCTAAAGGTGATGATGAGAAATGAATGAAATGGTGGAATGAAGAAAATGGGAGGAGACGGGAGAACTCCGAGAAAACTCACGACCACGGTGTTTTTCCACCACAAAGTCCACACGGCGCGAGCTAGGATCGAACCAGAGACCCCAAGCACCGGAGGTGAACGCTCTACCACTGAGCAACCGCGCCCCCAGCTCCCCTTTAGAGTCTACTATACATGTGAAGAACTCCTTGCAATATATATGGTTAGTATTTATATTTCTTCACCATGTTAGTATATATATATATATATATATATATATATATATATATATATATATATATATATATATATATATATATATATGCATGTATTGTGTGAGTGTGAGTGTTTTTTTCTTCGTATTGGTATAATCATGTTGGTCCTGGGTTTCAAACCTGAGACCGGACACCTTGACTAAGATGTTGCAAATATATAAATAAATGCAGTACGTAAACAAAACTAAACTATAATAGCCTACCTATCAAGTATAGAAAAAAGTTTTTCTGAAGAAAATAAAATAAAATGTATTAACTTCAACAAGTTAACATGATAAGTATAGGCAACTTCTTGCAGGTCGAATATCACTTCTCATACAAATTGATTTGTCATTATTAATTCGATCATTTCACTTAAAATGGCGTATTTCTCACCACTGTGTATGCCTTTCTTAGATTGACTTGCAAACCCCCTGAGATCGTCTTGCGGACCCCAGGTTGGGAAATGTTGATCTAGTATATGACCCAAGACCTAAAACTCTGCAAATCGAAAATTTTTTTCTTTAGTTTTGACCAGCATTTTGGGATTTCAGTAAGAGTCTTCATCCCGGCGAAATTAAAATACCACTAATTTTGCAGTAATTATGTGATATCTTCAAATAGATAAAAGATAATCGAAATGTGGAACAAGAGCGCCCTAGACAATATTATTTTACATGAGAAACCGTTACCACGACTCACTTATCTGTTTTCGATTTCGAGACATTTTGAAAATCGGCATTTATTTTCGTGTTTCTAAACGGTTGAAAACGGAAAGCTACTAGGTGACTTGTGGTAACGGTACCTCATGCAAAATAATATTGTGTAGGGCGCTCTTGTTCCATATTTCAATTATCTTTTATCTATTTGAAGATGTCACATAATTACTGCAAAATTAGCGGTATTTTTATTTCGCCGGGATGGGTACTGTAACTGCTGGTCCATTCTTTAGAAATTACCCAATGTAACTGAACTTTTCTTCCATTTGACCTTAAGCTTATAGCTGAAATGTGGTTTAACATTGCTCATAATATTCTTCAACCAATTCCTTACCTTAAAATTCAAATAAGGAATATCACTTCTGAAAATATTTATAGATTTAAGAGCTACTTTCTAGTCTGTTATTGTTGAGGCGAACAATCAATTAATGCAAAATTTCTCCCTCTCTCTCTCTCTGATATTTTCCTTCGAATGTGTGAATCAATTTGTGTTTAGTTATGTATTTAGAACAGTTGTCCTTCATCCTGTCCGGATCATTAGCACTCTTGAGTTAAAAGTTTTATGATGTTAGCTAACAAAATGGAAAGTTGAAGAATACGCTGCAACATCATTCAGAGAAAGCAAGAGTAAACAACTTATATACTACTTTGGCTGAATTATTCGTGGGAGAATTAAACTGTATACACGCATGCGCTCAGAATGGTACACAACATCTTTTTTTATAGGGTTCTGTAAGCATTTTGCACAGAATACAAACACATACAGACACAACCGCAATTGGTCTGTTTAGACCAAATGTCTCCAATGGTGTTATTTAAAAAAAAAAAAATCAAGTTCGTAACAAATGAGAGAAAATGAGGAACTGTTGTTTTATTTTTCCCCTAAAATATCTTATTTTCCCTAAAAATGATATTGAAAATGGAATTGAAATACACAATGCCATTTGTTCATCAACGACACGTTTGTAAATACTCCTCAAACAAAATAAAACGAAATTCTCGCAAAGTGAAGTAAAAATGAAATTCCAAAATTCATGTCCTACAAGTATGCCTATTAGGCTAAAAGGTTGGTGACTAATGAAAGTGGATGCTTATGAAACAATTTGTGGAATAGAATTATAGGACATAACGGAAGTAATCCGAAAGAACTCAAGAACAAGAATTTGAGTTGAATTGATTTTGAGTTTAACGTCCCTTTCAGCAGCGAGGCTATATGAGACGTGACCTACTGATTAACGTGGAATCCGAACCACATCAGCTCCCGCCGAGAAATGAACCCGGGTCTCCCATGCCAAAGGTGCGTACACTAACCGCTTAGCTACGAAGGAGCTCATGCGCACAATTTATTTAATCAGACAACGCTCATTGGTTACTTTCAAATTGTTATCCTGATCAACTGATCACGTACATATATGAAAAAATAGTTACTTCATCACGTGAATGATAAATTATTGTAATTTAAAAAAACAAAAAAAAAACATGTAGGCCTATATTATAAAACAGATGAAATTCAATTATATTTTGAAAAGATGAAGTTAAACATAGGGAAAGACATGAACTTTTCATTCGTAACATTTTCAGTTCAAAATCCTTTAAAATTAAGTTATTTCAAGATACATTAAACCAGCGATTCCCAACCTTTTTCAACTTGCGACACACTACGGATGTAACTTGGATTCTCGCGGCACACTTACAGATATTATTATTTGTAAATATGAAACACAGTGGTAATTTTTTCTTTGATTACGGATCTTCGCACACAGAAGAAAGCTCGACCACTGTTTTTTTTTTTTTTTCCTGTGGTAAATCACTATGCTTATTTTTCATCCTAATTTAAAAACAGAAAACAATTGCAATGAAATATTGGAATCGGGTTTTTAAAAATACGCTTTCTTTTTCAAAAACTGTATTCAACCTTTTACTACAAAGGAAGATCACTTAATAACGAACGAACAAACAAACCTCTTTTACTTTTAAAACACAAATGTAGGTAATTTGTCGGAAGGATTGAATGATATTTTAAATTTTCAAGTTACGAAATTGGCTGCAACAATAAAGAAGCAATAATGGTCATAACAATAACAAATACCTTTCTCAACATCAGAAATGTACAGAAAAGTAACACAGCATGAAACTTAAAATTGTAGATTCATAGCAGAGGTTCATACTAATGTGAATACAAATATACATTTTCCCCTACGTTTTGCAACTTGATTGCTATAGAATTAATAATATTGTTTCGATTTCCTCGCGGCCCACTAGCGGCCCATTCACGGCACACCGGTTGGGAAACGCTGCATTAAACAGAACAAGCGGAAAGGGTCTCCAAAAATTTGAGATTGAAAATTTCTTTATTATGAATCTTTGATATCTTTCAGTTTAACGTCCCACGAGGGAGACGATGATTAAGGCAAGTGAATGAGGATGGAAGAATTGGTGGAACGAGAAAATGGGAGGAAACGGAAGTACCCCCAGAAAACCCACGGGTACGATGTTGCCCACCACAAAATTTCCTGACCGAGGATCGAACCAGGTACCCCATGCATCAGACAAAAGAGCTCTACCACTGAGCCACCGTGGCCCCAAATTTTTTATTCCAGTTCGTTATCGCGACATTTTACTGTAATGTGATGAGCAAATAATGAGTGCTGCTTTAAGATTACTGTAAAGGGACAAGTTTTGCCGATAGATGTCACTACAGTCTTCGTATCTCTCCCATGTATTTTTTACCTTTCACGAAAATTTACAATTTCTTTTATAAATTTCAACCTAGAGACTTCAAATTTTTAGAGAAGGAACTTCATAACCTATTAAAGGGAACAATCCGTGCCGATATTTTATTTAGAATTTTGTTCATTGTTGAAAGAGTTCGATTGTTAAAGACTTGGATATCCATTTCAACAATCAAGCCATTTCAACATTGAAGAAAATTCTAAATAAAATATCGACACGGATTATTGCTTTCGATAGATTATGAAGTTCCTTTTCTAAAAAAATTGAAGTCTGTAGGTTGAAATTTGTAAGAGAAATCGTGAAATTTCGTGAAAGATAAAAAATACATGGGAGAGATACGAAGACTGTAGTGACATCTATCGCCAAAACTTGTCCCTTTAAACCAACCTTAAACAACGAACTTTTTCAGACTTGTGAAAGCATCCTTCTACTGTATATTATGAATAAATACCCTGTACTCTTGAGAACAAAAATATATCACAGGGATATCTTCAACATAAGATGGAATAAATTACATTTCCATTAACACAAATCTTACCGTGTTTACGTTATTAGCCTACATATGCGTAGCAAAAAAGTGAGTATAAATGTTATTTTTTTAAAAAAAAGTTCCTGTTTTAAAGCAACAACTTTCCTCTATAGTCACAGCTTATTTTGTTTTACGCATACACTATTGTCATACATTGAGTTTAACTTTCCCCTTACTACACATTAAATGCAGCAAAATGACATGATATGTCAGTAATATTTTCCTTTTTTACAGCCAGTTTACTTTTCTTCTCAAAATATTTAAGAGGTTTATCTGTTTTACTGCTACCAGGTGATTCCAGTTTTTCACCAAAGCGAGCTGGATATAGCACCTACACACCAATTTGTCGCAATCACTTACAACATTATATTCTATTGAGACCTGTGGCAAAGAAATGGGTATATTTGTACTTTTAACTTACTTTTAAGCTCAAGATTGTTCCATAGAGGAGACGATGGATCAGTGATAGACCGTTTATCTCTGGTACGTGGGGTCCCTGATTCGATCCCTATTCAAGTAAGTTTGCGGTGGACAACATCGTGTCCGTGGGTTTTCTTAGGGTACTCAAGTTTCCTCCCACTTCCTCATTCCACTGATACGTTTATAATCATTCACTTGCTTTAGTTATCTCCCTTAGCTTAAAGGGCATAAACGTGAGACGTTAAATCGAAAAGAAAACATTATTTCGAGTGTTAGTACAATTGTATTTAATAATTTTATTTAATATTTTTTTAACATAAAATCAGAAGAACAAATGCTCCTACGTCTACAAAATAAAGGAACTAGGTGAAGTTGTTTGTGTAAATGATGTCAGTAACCGTTCTTTCCATCATACTTGGTTTACGTAATTCCATGAGTTTGCACTTCCTCGTTACGGAATGGCAATTGTGCCATTAAGCTCAATGGTATACATAAGCTGTTGATGCTCCTTTGAAATCAAATAAACGCTGAAACTCTGGTGTGGAGTTAAAAAAAATCACGCGTTAGATGTTTCAATTTCGTCCGGTAGATGTCAACCACTGAGTGCGTTTCCTATAATCTATTATTATGTTTGCCAAGAACAGAATTTAAAAAAAAAAAGTTTTCGTTCAAGAGTTACCTGTAAAGTAACGGACGTGAGTTATCCTTATCTGTTAGCACAATAATGAATTGACTCCTTGAACGAACTCGGCCGAAATAATCACTCTAAGTATATATTACAAACAAAAAAATAATAAATAAAATCCCTACACTCTTAGAGTTATTGTGTTCCCTAACGGACAAATATAAGTCGCCGTTATCCGTGATAATGTTAACGAATTGGCTCCATTAACAAACTCGACTGAGATAATCGTAGTAAGAAAAGTTACAAATCCTTTATCATAGGCAACCAACATTTCTCTGTCGCTGTACAGGTTGCATACAAATTAGGGAATGTTACAGATTTTAAACGGAGTATGAATAGCCATCGTTACCCATTAGGATGCTAACAGATTGGCTTCATTAACAAACTTGACTGAGATAATCGCAGTAAGAAAAGCTGCATATCCTTTATCATAGGCAACCAACATTTCTTTCCCATTGTACAGGTTGCATACAACTTAGGGAATTTTTCCGGTTTTTAAAGGAGTATGAATAGCCTTCGTTACCCATTAGGATGCTAACAGATTGGCTCCATTAACAAACTTGACTGAGATAATCGCAGTAAGAAAAGCTACATATCGTTTATCATAGGAAACCAACATTTCTTTCCCACTGTACAGATTGCATACAAATTAGGGAATGTTATAAATTTTAAACAGAATATGAATAGAAACCAATTAACCTCGCTGTTACCTTTAAGGTTTTACGGATTGAGTTCATTAACGAACTCGACTGATATATTCACTCTAGCTGTCTATTTCAAATAAAAAGAAAGAATTGAAAATTTTGCTTTCGTTCAAGAGTTATCCCGTAAAGTAACGGATAGACTTAATAATATTACAAAAAGTCCCATTGCCTGGTCCTAATAATGTCTCAGCAGATTAACATACGTTTGGTAATCTCGGATTACAACCTACCTTCAAAAATACACAATACACAATACCCGGAAATCCTAACTATATATAAAACTACATGAACTGACATAATATAAAAGGGTTCTTCCGGTTTATGTAGAAAGTTGATATTTGGCATGATGGTAGCTTTTCGGGACTAACCAAGTGGAAAATTGCCAAAAGTGAATATAATGTTTTAGTCACTTGGAATTGAAATAAAAAGTTGAAATTCGGTATGCTTATACGTTTTCGTTAGCGTAGCGTTAAATAAATAAATAGCCATATATATACAGGTATATATATAAATTCAATTGTTGAGTGGTTTTATGGGTGACTGAAAAATCTTTCCCATATTATTTACATGGGACATCTTCTACGCCCCAAAATGTTTAGGCACTCCCGGCAGGATTGAAATGATGGAATTTGGCATGATTATAGCCTTCCAGGACTACCCCACAGAAAAATTGCCAAAAGTGAATATTTTCCGTTTTTGATGGGTCTAAAGGAGAGATGAAGAAATTCCCACGTTATTTAAATGGGCATTTTCTTGTGATACAAAATCTTGTCTTTAGATAGCTGAAATAGGAAAAGAAACTTAAAATTTGATAGAATTGTGGGTTTAAGTGGAAGGAAATGGAAGTATCCCAAGAAAACACATGAAAACTATCTTGTTAACACAAGTTTACTTGGCCGCGGATTCGAACATTAGGCTAAAGAAGACGATAATTAAAGTAAGTGAATGATAATGGAAGAATTTATGAAATGAGAAACTGGGAGGAAACGGGAGTAGCTCGTTAAAATCCACGAACACGATGTTGTCCACCACAAACTTACTTGAATAGGGATCCAATCAAGGACCCCACTCGCAATAGGTAAGCGCTCTACCACTGAGCCTCTCGGCCCCCATCTTTAGTCGTAATTTAGTGTTACTTTTCAGCAGCTAGGCTATGTGAGACGTGAACCTAGAATTTAAAATGGTACCAAATCGCTGTAATCAGGGATAACCCTAGGCAATTTGCCATCCCGTGCAATGCTATCATTTGCTGCCTCCCTTTCTCCAGAAAGAACAAATCTTAAAAGTCACGATTTCAAGTATGCTACTCCATCATGAACAACGAAGGGGATGGAAAAACACTTGCACTCAGAAAGGCCTAAACACCACAAACACAATCTCGTTGTCCCTTTTTTCTTTAAATAATAAGCTATTATGTTAATGAAAGATAAAGCAAACACACCTGCAGAGGAAACAGTTTTCCTTTTTATAGAATTCAATATCAAGATTAAATCTCAATATAAATATTTACAATTTCAGTACAAATAGATCTTTTATCTTTATTTATTGATTTTCCTTCTACATCTGTTAAAATATTTAAAAAAAACTTTTTTCCTCCTTCAATTATACGGAACTTATTTGTGACAAAGAGAAGATTAGTTTTCATATTAAGACTGTGATACTGATAACTAACTAAATGGAACAGGCGTTCGCTACTGTTCGAGAATTGAGTTCTTGTATTTGACAACAATCAAGCAATTCATGCTGGGATTTGTTTTACCATTTGCTTTAGCACTGTCCATGTGACCTTAAACTAAAGCGACCTAAACACGATTTATGAATGTAGTATTCAAATAGAAGGTTAGCTTAGTAAATTTAGCTACCATAATCATGAAGTATGTTTCCAACAAGAAATATTTATTTTAAATAATACAGCTATGACAAATTTTACCGACCCCTACAAATGCACGTGTTGTATGTATGGTGGAGTCGGCTCTGACTGTAATGCTTTCAAACTTGAAACCTCTTCCACTCGCAATCAAAACCGGTGACCACCTACTTCGCTACCCACTACACCAACACAGAGTACAAAAAGAAATCTTCCCATTCTTATACAATAGCATAATTTGGAAAACTAATGGAAAGAAAAGAGTTATAGATAAAAAAAATAAATAAAATAAAACAATCGAGGTGGAACATAACATTTCCTTGATGCGCGTGATCGCTAAAACAACCACAATTTTTTTTTTAGTTTCTTTTCAACCGGATAATCATCTTGTAAAAAGCAAAACGTGAACACATTTTTTTTTTCATTTAGAAACCAGCTCTTGTAACAGTAGGGGAAAGGGAACTACGCCCCACTTTAACGGAAAATAAACTTTTTTCCTGCTCTTCAGTTACTGCCGAAACTAGAGTAAGGTCAGTGAAAGTATTTCAAATTGGTAGAAATGACATGAGTCCACTCTCATAAAGCAATCAAAGATTATTTCCATTGTAGTCACAATCACATAAAAAAGAACTGTTCTTAAGCATGAAAACCACAGTTTACCTTGAACTTGGCAACAAGACTACAAACCTCACGCACGACTAGATTCTTGCAGTTTTGAAAAATAGTAATAATTTGGCGAACAGCATAATTAGAGTGAGTCTTTACGGATGGAAGGAAATATTAATCCTGAGACTATAGACTCGAGTATGTAGGACCCAGAACAGTGATGGATCTAGCCTGGGGCTGGGGGGCCTAGTCCCCAGTTTTTGAGTGACAAAAATACTTGAAACTATTATTTATATATTTTTAAAAGTTTATTTTTACTTTTTATTCTACTTTTTTTTGAAATATTAAATATAGTTTCAGCTGGGCAATGTGTAAAACAATACTTAACGTTAACAATTTCAACGTCCAACCTAGCCATAATATTCATCGGGAGAGAGTTAACAGAAGGTCCCATGAAAAGTTGTAAACTCGTGATAGGTCTATCATAGTCTGGGTTCCCCCGCAGTTTTTACATAGCTGTCCCCTGCAGTGTAACAGCTTGTTTTAGGCGTCATCCTGAGTGAGGGTTTTTCCTATGGTATCCCCATTCACACCAGACAAATGCCTGGATGGTACCTGACATACAGGTTTCAGGACGCTTCCTTGCTTCCCCGGGTAGTGTGTTCGCCGAGGAACGTCATTCCTCATATGCGACGGGCTTAAGGCCACACATGCCGGTACGGCCCAGGAATTTGTATGAATAAATAAATAAATAAATTTACTCATAACAGAGTTAGCCTATGGTTCCGGACTTTTGATACACCCGGTTTTTGATACACTCTAGATTTCGTCCTATATAGATTCACTACTGATGAAATGAACAATGTAAATACAAAACAAATAATCCATTAACTCAGAAGTAAACGAGGATCGGTGTCTTCCCACTTGCGACAGTCCTACTAGCGACAGGAACTGTTAACTGTCCTATGAGCGACCGATTCGATCTGTTAACTGCTCTATGAGTCACCGATTCGTTCATACTAAGATAATGGAAGAAGATAAGGTTCTCTCTTCTTTAACTTGTTTCATGCTAATGTGATTTAGAAACTAACAAATTGTACTATGAAAAATTTCGCTCTATCTGAATTTAATACGTGAGAATGCTTTCATTACATTAACAATCATTTATACGTTTTTCCTAATATTATATTTTTGAATTAATTTCTATTAATACATTGACTATATCAAGGGGAAAACTAACTAAATACTTTCTAAATACTAACTAAAAACTAACTAAATACTAAATACTGCCTTTGTCTATGATTCTAATATAATTAAAAATTTCATGTTAAAGTTATACGGAGCATAAGTTTAGGTTGAATATGTCTATGGCATAAGAAAGAAATCAGAAAGAGGTAGGGGCGCCCGAAGAAAATTTTCTAGGGAAGGGCATCTCCATGGTTGCTGTATCACGTCTTGTATATCTAATATTTAATATATGTGGTTTGCTATATTACGTATACATTTTTGTGAGCCAGGGGGGCAATCCCTGCCTTCCCATCGGGCGCCCATGGAAAGAGGATGTTCATCACTTAAGAATATCAAAGAAATCTAAACACACGGTGTATTTGAAGAAATTATTACACAAGTTACAAATCTCTCGCAGAACACAACAGTTCGTCTAGTTATAAGGTACTATTTCAGATTGCTACACGACAAGCTTTTATGTATAAGTCAAAACAAGGAAGGAGGGCAAATTAAGCAATTAGTTTACGTTTTAGTAGCTTACAATAGGGAAGAAGGTAGTTTAAAGAGTTTGTTTACCTTATGGATTGTTTAGAGTGAACTGCATTGTAATTGGTGGGATTGGTTGAGAATAGCCAATCAGATATAAGAGATCTCAAAAGCTGTCTTTTGTCACTGACATTTTTTTTTTCATTTTATTCACGGCGAAACTGTTACACGTTTAAGATTTTCAAAATAAAATATATTACTGGGCTTAATGAGTAATTAGATTTGAATCAAATTAAGTACAGAAAACAGACCTTTTGAAGAAAGGGGATTTTGTAACTGGATTTTCAATAATTACATAGAAATATCCCTGTTGTCTTGTTAAGTTATTTGATATGTTTTATGTCAAATCTAACTCAAAATTAAAATAAGTTTTATTTGCACTCACAGTAGAGGAAAAATATATTTGACGAACAATGTCACTGGCACGTACATATTTCATACCAAGGTTGTTCGAGCGCTAATAACGCCAGAGGCAAACATAGTTTACGAGATGGAATCATATCATCATCCATCATCCCAATGTAAATGAACCGGTCGCTCATAGGAGAGATAACAGTTCCTGTCGCTAATAGGACTGTCGCTTCTGAGACTAATTCCGAGGATCCCCGCTTGACTTAGTGGCTAGCACGCTTGCATTTGGTGCGCGTGGTCCCGAGCTCAATTCCCGGTGGGGGTACAGTTGAACGAAAAAAGTGGTTCGGATTCCACTATAATCAGTAGGTCCCGTCTTCCTTAGCCGCCCAGGCATAATCGTTGGACGTTAAACTCAATCGAACAAAAGAAATCCCAATTTGGTGAGGTTTTTGGTATGTCAATCTTTTTATTTTCTTTTTTTATTCAAAATTAAAGGAAGTTGCGCATTTTATGTTTCGGGCATCTTATTGTATCCCTTTCCCTTTTGCGTGACAAAGATAGAACATACATTTTAAGTTCAAAGGGTTTTTTCCCATTTTACTGTTCTTCTTGCAGGTGTCCAATGGATCACCCACTCGCTCGCTCCTTTGAACCTATCATGACTAGTCCAAGAAACTAGGACCAGAAACACTCACAGTTCTAATGATAAATCTTCATAAGTGCCACCAATGACAATCCTAGCTTTAATTTCTTGGAGGAGGCGAAACAGAGGGGCAGATACATTTTGGGGGCACCTTTTTTGTATACCAAAAATGACAGTTCTATATAAGTTCACCTACATTATAGTAGAGCAGCGTTTCCCAACCTTTTCCATACAGCGGCCCTCTTTAGATTTTACAATACATGTGAAGAGGACCCCCTGCAATATATACCGTGGTTAGTATTTACATTTCTTCCCTATATATATAGGGAAGAAATATATGTATGGTGGGTGAGTGTTTTTGTTATTCTTTACAGTTGTATAATCATGTTAGTGGTATGATGCTTGCTCCGTAATCGGCTGGTTCTGGGTCTCAAACCTGGGACATGACACCTTGACTAAGATGTTACAAATATATAAATAAACCACAGAAAATAGCTTAGCCAAGGGTTTTTGACAAGTGAAAAAATGCCGAGCAAAAATTTCTCATTCCCTCTTTCGTTTTCGAGTCATCTATTGTGTCAAAGAATATTTTCGTTTGAAGATATTTTACAAACACGTACATTAGTCTCTACACGCTTTTTGGCTCTGTTAAAAAAAGAAAATGCTGTTGGAGTACAGGAAACTTCTTGTAGGTCGAATATCACTTTTCACGAAATTGACTTGCCATTGTTAATTCGATTCATCATCATCATAGGTATTCTGCCTTTGTTGGCAGGTCACTTGCCGCAGCTGAGAAGCTTCCATGCTCCACGGTCCTCCGCTAACATCTTCGTCTTCACGTATGATCTTTCCGTTTTAATATCATCCATCAATTGTAGTCTCCTTCGTTCCCTCCCTCTCTTTACCGCCACCATACCCTCTAGGACGTCCCTCATGATACAATTTCTTCTTAGGCAATGTCCCAACCAGTTTCTCTTCCTCTTCCTAATAATATCTAAAAGTGTTCTTTTCTCACCCACCATTTCTAACACTCTCTCATTCGTTTTCAGCTCGACCCAACTAATTCTTTCCATTCTTCTCCACACCCACATTTCGAAGGCTTCCAGTCGATTTTCGTCATCTTTACGTAATGTCCACGTTTCCGCCCCATACAGTACAACACTCCACACGAATCATTTTATGAGTTTTTTTTTTCAACTCTTTGTTCAAGGTCCCACAATACAGACTTTTCTTTGTTTTAAAGGCTTCTTTCGCCATTCCTATCCTTGGTTTTATTTCACGTTCGCATTTCATGTCATTACTAAGAATACTACCTAGGTATCGAAAACTATTCACTTGTTCTATTTTCTCCCCTCCTACTTTTATATTTGACACAGACCCCTTCGTTCCAATCACCATGGCTTTTGTCTTTCTAACATTTATTTTCATCCCATATTCTTCAAAGCCCTTTCTCATTTTTTCTGTTAATTCGATTATTGAACTTAAAATGGTTTATTTCTCATCATTGTGTGTGCCTTTCTCCGATTGGCTTCCGGATCCCTTGAGATCGTCTTGCGGACCCCAGGTTGGGAAAGAGTATGTCTAAAGGGGCAGTCGGGGAGCGTACGATGGCACCGGAGGGCGCCACCTTGCCCCCGCTCTAGTGTCGTCATTGAGTATAACACATATTTGTTAAACTCTGACATAGGCTGTAATCACACAGCCTGAATCAACTAAAAACAAATGAAATGAAATATTCCACTTTAAAATTCCATGTTTATACCCTTTAGGCTAAATTAGACAACGATTAAAGCAAGTGAATGAGGAAGGAAGAATGAGAGTGTGGGAGGAAACGGGAGTAACCCGAGAAAACCCCGAACACGATGTTGTCCACCACAAATTTACTTGGCCGGGTATCGAATCAGAGACCCTACGCACCAGAGGTAAGAGGTCTACCAATGAACCACCGTGCTCTCACTCGACTGAAAACAGTACGTATTTCTATTTCATAAGAAATTAATGTTGTAAGTTAATAAAAGAAAACCTTTGGAGGGGGCCTGCTCTTCCAGTGAATCCGCCACTGAACACTATTTGGTTTTAATTGAGACTTCCTGGAAGATTTGAACCTTACAACCATGTACGTACACGTAAAGTCAGCAATCTAACCATTTTTTTAACCGCTTGTCTATGAGGGAAGACTTATTTATTTATTTATTTATTAACTTATTTATTTACTGAAATAGAACAAATAAATTGTAATATTCTTTGTACTGTTACACCCTGTATCTACATCACCATTCGTGAATATAGTCAGTCACCGCATACAAATTTGTTGGTTATGCTGTAGATTGTACCACAGACAATTCTGACGCGCAACGTTATTACAACTGTGATATGAATTCTTAAAATGTTTGTATCTTATTCATTATAGCTTTGGAAATATTCCACAGTATTAAACAAAACAAACCTGGCTAGAGCATCAAATATATCTCGACAATGTAACACAAGTATTATTAATATATATTTCATACTTCGGTCAGGTTTGTTTTATTAATACCGCGTTAAAATATTTGATAGAATTGCCGTACAGATGGCACTAAAACCAAATAAACTTTTTTTAAAAGTATTATTTTAAGAAACACATAACTTGGGATTTTGTAAACATACTTTTAGAAATAATGGACCAATTAGGTTTTGAAGAATAAATAAATTTTCCAGCCTTAATTAGTAGAATTTATTGTTTTTCCTTTTACACTAGTGCCACCTATGGGGCAATTCTGTGAACTATTGAAACCTGAACCTACCAGTCCAGTCAGCCGTTATTCATCTGAATTAATCTCGACTCACCCTTTGTGTCGGTGAATTTTTTGTCGTGTTCATCCATAGTTTTCAACAACAGAAGAACATTAGAAATTGTCTCTGCGAATTTATGTGAAGAATTGTAGCAATTCACTGTGTGAAGCAGTTTAGTTCAGTTCAGTTCAAAACAGATTAGTATTATTGTTATCAGTTTTGTAGAGGAACAGCATTTCATTCGTAATTCCTCTTTGCTTAAGGATTATCATCTTTACATATAAGAAATAGGGGGGCGCGGTGGTTCAGTGGTAGAGCGTTCACCTCCGGTACTTGGGGTCCCTGGTTCGATCTCAGCTCGCGCCGTGTGGAGTTTGTGGTGGACAAACACCGTGCTCATGGGTTTTCCCGTTTCCTCCCACTTTCTTCATTTCACTCATCTCTCGTCATCACCGCCTCATTTAGCCTAACCGGCATAACCGTGAGACGTAAAACTTAAAGATTTCATTTTCATATAATAAATATTATGTTCAATAGCATAGAAAATCTTGCTCTTCTTGCTATTTTATCTTCCACCATACATTTTGTCGTCTTCTTACTAAGGCAAGTTCTGCTTCTGAAATTATTATATTTAAGACAACATTACTTTTGAGTTACGTGGAAAGCATCTACTTCCTTATAAATATTTTAGAATTTTCGACATTTTAAAAATCAATTTTAATGGAGTTAATTTTTCTGCCTGCTTCTATTTGAGTACGTGTCACACAAGGATAGCGCAGTCAAGTTTACTAAGACCAGACAAAAGGATCCCAGATTATTCTAGTTTTGACTTTGTGGTGCAATCACAATGAATCTTGTACAGTAAAGTCCTTAGGAGTCCTTATCACTGCGAAATTAAAATACCGCTAATTTACAGTAATTATGTGATATCTTCAAATAGTTACAAGATAATCGAAAAGTGGATCAAGACCTCCCTAGACGACGTTATTCTGCATGAGGTACCGTTATCAAGAGTCACCTAGTAGCTTTCCATTTGCAGTTATTTAGAAACGCGAAAATAAATGCCGATTTTCTAAATGGCTGGAAATCGAAAGTAGATAAATGAGTCGTGATAACGGTATCTCACACAAAATAATATTGTCTAGGAAGATCTTGTTCCACTTTTCGATTATCTTTTATCTATTTGAAGATATCACGTAATTACTGTAAAATTAGCGGTATTTTAATTTCGCAGTGATGAGGCCTCTTAAGTTGCCTAACACGTCATAATAGGCAGTGTACAAGAAGTGTGTAGTGATCAGTTGGCATAATTTTACAGATCAAGCAACGCTCAAACATCAAGTTCATGTGCAAATTGAAAAAAAAATCTGCTTCAAAGACTTTGATAGCATGGGCGCCCGCAGGATATTTCCAAGGGGGGGGCAAGACACACACACACAATTGCTAGAATGAAACCCAACAAAACAAAACTTCATTGTTATCAGCACCACGTCAGCAAAAGAAACAAGAAAGAGGGAAATTATCTTTTCAACTCAACTGACGGATATCATCATTCAAAACACTTAGCATCAGGTTGAATATAATTATTACTGAAAAAAATATAAAATATCACATGGGGAGAGAAGTAGATTAAAATCTTAGGGATGTATTTGACTAAATTTTGTTACTCTAAATCATTTAGTGTATGTTGATTTTAAAAGTATACTATTGTCACCAGAAGAGCCTATAAATGTTAATCTTTTTCGAAAATCCAGGGAGGGGAAATTACCCCCTCTTGCCCCCTCTATGGGCGCCCATGTTTGATAGCCTTAAAGGTCTTCATCCCGGCGAAATTAAAATACCGCTAATTTTACAGTAATTATGTGATATCTTCAAATAGATAAAACATACTGAAAATGTGGAACAAGAGTGCCCTAGACAATATTATTTTACATAAGAAACCATTATCACGACTCACTTATCTGCTTTCGATTTCGAGCCATTTTGAAAATCGGCATTTATTTTCGCGTTTCTAAACAGCTGAAAACGGAAACCACTAGGTGACTTTTGATAACGGTACCTCACGCAAAATAATATTGTCTAGGGCGCTCATGTTCCATATTTCTATTATCTTTTATCTATTTGAAGATATCGCATAATTACTGTAAAATTAGCGGCATTTTAATTTCGTCGGGATGAAGACTCTTAAAAACAGTTTAGCACTATCGGATGTTTGGGTCTTCCCAAAGGTAAAAATGGGCCTCAAAGGTACCTGTTTCGCCACCGCAGAACAGATCAAAACGAACAAGACGGCTAAACTTCAGAAGATACCAAATGAAGACTCTCGCCCATGTTTGCAGCAATGGCAGGATCGGTGAAGGAAGTGTATGTATTCCGAAGGTGTCTACTTTGAAGGCAATTAAGTAAATGTATACTTATATTATGTCAATTAAGAGTTACAATATAATTCCGGGAAGTTTTTGACTGTTCCTCGTATATCGAACGAATGTTTAATATAGATTTTCGTTTAGAAATCTCGATTTTGCTTTTAATATTAGTCGAAATTATTAAACATAACTTTGGATGTTTAAGAGTCATCATCCCGGCGAAATTAAAATACCGCTAATTTTACAGTAATTATGCGATATCTTCAAATAGATAAAATATAATTGAAATATGGAACAAGAGCGCCCTAGACAATATTATTTTGCGTGAGGTACCGTTATCACAAGTCATCTAGTGGCTTTCCGTTTTCAGCTGTTTAGAAACGCGAAAATAAATGCCGATTTTCAAAATGGCTCGAAATCGAAAGTAGATAAGTGAGTCATGATAATGGTTTCTCATGTAAAATAATATTATCTAGGGCGCTCTTGTTCCACATTTCGATTACCTTTTATCTATTTGAAGATATCACATAATTACTGTAAAACTAGCGGTATTTTAATTTCGCCGGTATGAAGACTCTTAAAGCAAGAAGAAAGTTTCTTACTATGTTCTTGAGTAAGATGAAAATGTTTAATATGGACAACCTGTCTGTTATAAATGTCAAACATAACAGGTTGGAAGTTTTCTTGAAGTATCTGATAATTGTAGATGAGACATCCGAAAGAAAAAAAAAACTCACTTTCCCCACTCGGAATATATTAAAGATCTTGAATACTGAAAGTGGAAGGGGAATAAGATGAAAGTTCGTATCGAAAGCTCTCATCGGAAGACTGCAAGAAACAAAAAGTAGGCGGACAAGTTACAAGTTTAAAGAAGTTGACCACTTTCTACAAAGAGTGACCTTCGGTGGCCTTTCCAACATCTCTCTTCGGTGTCACCACACGTGTTTCCGTTACTTTTTCCTTCATTGTCATGATGGTTCTTGGACCTCATTTTAGTTAGAATAGAATTTTGGAGGTGGATATAACAAGCGATTTTGCACGTCGTGCTCCTGTGCTGCAAGTGTATGGGAATATTATTATTGTTACTAAGTTTTCTGCCGTTTGGCAGGTCCTGGAACTAATGAGGGTTTCTTCTTCTTCTTAATTTTCAGTTTGGGCCTGGAAATGTTTCTTCCACGTTTCTCGATTTTCAGCTTCATCTTTTAACTCCAAATATTTTCTTCTGTTTTTCAAATCGTTGATCACTTGTGTTCTTCTTCTTCCTATTCCTCGCTTTCCTTCCATCTTTCTTTCTATGGCGGTGTGCAGAAGACAATTTCCTCGCAAGATGTGTCCAATCCAATTGGCCTTTCTACGAAGGATGGTGGCTAGAAACGTCCTCTTCTCTCCTATCCGTTTTAAAACTTCTTCATTTGTTACTCTTTCTGTCCATTTTATCTTCTCATCTCCCTCCAACACCACATTTCGAAGCTCTCTATATATTTCTTTTCTAACTTCCGTAATGTCCAAGTCTCTGAACAACAGAGTTCAATACTCCATATATAGCACTTGACCAATTTCTTCCTTAGCCCAATGTTAAGCCTGCTAGTAAAGAGTGATCTTTTCTTGTTGAATGTTTCTTTGGCTATGGCAATTCTCGACCTGATCTCTCTAGTGCAGTACGTGTTTTTCGTCAAAATACTTCCCGGATATTTGAAATGGTCGATCTCTTCAAGCACTCTTTTTTCTAATCTGTATGGGAGTACCACGAGTAAATGAAATGAAATCTTCAGAGTAGATAGAAGTACTGCAAGGAAATGGTATGGAGCTTTATAGTAAATGGAAGTAAAGGTGAGCTCCCATTCAGAACATAATAAAATGACCTACCATAACTGAGTTTCATGACCTGGCACACTGACGTGGTGATGAAGTCTATCGTCTCTTTCCAACATCACACCTATATAAGACAGGGCCCTGTAGTTTTAAGCTGCAATTCGAACCACTTTAATATGCACAAATTTCAATGCTCTCCTACCGGGAATCGAACCGGGTACCATGTGAACGAAAGGCGCACGTACTAACCACTCGACCAGCAGGGAGGGAGAAGGTGTTATGGTTAGCAGCACTCTTTGATGGCCTTTACTCCCAGGGTTTCCGAAGTTCTCACACTTCACAAAGGCTGGATGAACAATTAAGTTCTATTTGGACAAGAGAATAGGCCTATATCAAGCCTCTACTAGGGATCGAGTGGCCCTGCGTAGCGTACTCGCTAACTTTCTCGCTTTTGGTGCGAGCGGTCGTGGGTTCGATTCTGAGTGGGGACACTCGGTCGAAAAAGTGTAAAAACTTTTTCAGGGCAACCATCCTGAGTGAAGTAGGTACACGAGGCAAATGACAGGGTGGTACCTAATATATATTTCCCAGGCCGCTTCCTTCCATCTCCAATTCTTTCTTTCTTCCATTTCCTCGGATAGTGTGATCGCCGAGAGACGTCATCCCTCATATGTGACGGGCTAACATGGCCACAGATGCCGAAAGCTCAGAAATCCAATTCCTAAATTCCTACTGGGGATCGAAACCGAGCCGTTTGGTTAAAAGGGGAAACTCCTTGGCTATTATAAAGTTGTTCTCGTATACGAAAGCATTTGTGTCTAACTGGAATGGGTTTATCTAAGGTAAATAAATATATTAAAATTAACGAAAGTTAACCACATTGAAGTCTTTATACTTTCTTTCAGACAGCTAAACTATGCTTAGTATAAGTAATAAGGGTCTTACAGAGACGGTACGTTCGTCCATTTGTCGACAGGTATCAACAGTAAAGTACTTAGAATTTCATGAAGGGATAAGGGGTTCAAGCACCCAATTTCATTATCGTTTAAGGAAAGCGTAGTCTTTTGTGTATAACTGAATTTCCGGACGTAGCCCAGTGTTGGCAGGTTTCCTTAAGAAAATTTCCCTCGACTTACACAAAATTTTCCCTTTTCTTATCAAGTTTTCCGTTGGTTGTTGAGTTGAGTTTGAGTTTAACGTCCCGTTCAGCAGCGAGGCTATATGAGACGTGAACCTACTGGTCAACGTGGAATCCGAACCACATGAGCTCCCGCCGGGAATCGAACCCGGGTCTCCCACGCCAAGGCGCGTACGCTAACCGCTTAGCCACGAAGGAGCTCTCTAGATTGTTGACTGTCCAATTTCTATGACAGAAGTTATGTGATCCGATTAACTTAGATATGTTAAAGGAACAGGCAACCACATTTGTTTTATTCATTTGCTTTCTCTTCTGTTATTTTTACTTTATACTTCCCCACTTTTTTTTTTTTACAAAAAAAAAAATACAATTAGTCAATAATGATTACAAATTGTGCTTCCTTGAACAGACACACAATATTGCTTTTGTATTGGTTTATTTTTCAAGAGCAAATAAAATTTTAAGCATTTGTATTACTCAATCAGTCAGTGCCAGAATTTCCCTGGATTTTCCCGCTTTATCGAAAAATTCCCTTTTTGCTAGTGGCGGCTTTAGCCCAAAATTTTGAAAAATATATAAAGGTTAAAATATACAATAAAGAGTAAATATATTTCCCACTATTTATATTAACGGTAGATAATTATTTATAAAATAGCGTCAGCCACTATTGTAAAAGTAATTTCCTACCGTCATTAATCAATATTAATTATGTATATGTATCTATAAGCAGGGAGCGGTCCCACTCAAAATTATAATCCTAAAGTCCTCCTGCTTTTTGCTAAATTTACCTGCGATATTTCCCTATGGTGGACAAACACCGTATGCATTTCTTTCCTCGGGCCATTTCCTCCCACTTTCTTTATTCCATCATTTAATTCGTTTCTCATCATCACTGTTTCCTTTAGCCTAGCCAGCATAAGCGTGGCACGTAAAATTTAAAGATTTCATTTCATTTTTCATATTTCCCTAGATTAGGGAAATTTCCCTCAAACTAGAAACAGTGATGTCGTCCCATTTAACTAAATTTCCGAATTAACTGAATCTCTATTAAAAAAAAAAAAAAAAAACTTTAGTCGTGCGAGAAATTTATTTAGAAACGGCAACAATCGGTATATTATTTGTTCTTATCTAAGTTACTGATCACAGAGTAAGTTCATTCTTACGATGCGTTGGCTGTACAGGGTTACTACTGATCTGGAGAAATCTATTTCCCTGACTTCTGGCAGGAAATTCCCTGACTTTCATGACTGGTGTCGAATGACGTTGACATATAAATAAGAAATAAATAACAGTGAATATTTATATATGAGTACATTTATTCTATAGAGACAAATAATAATCAATTGCTCATACGTACAGCAATAAAAACCAAATAGGTATTACAGTGGTTGGCTAAGCTGGAATTGGTGTACAATTGATACTAGGTAAAATATATTTTATAAAATTTCCCTGATTTCCAGTGTTTCCCCCTGAGATTCCCTCACCTGCACCATTTTCCCTGACTTCCCTGACCTGTTGGAACCCTGTTGTACTCACCCATTTCCGACCATTATACTATTAGTACACGTGTTCTGCTGTACTGTAAAGATCAAGAGACAGTTGAAACTTGTATTCGGTCCCATCAAATTAGGTTCAATGAGACTCTAGTGAAGTATACCTTTATAATATTTTTAAAAACTCAAAATATCTACTTTCTTTCCTTATAATTTCTGTTCGTGAACGTAGATGATAAATTTCGACGCACATGCTACAGAGGAAGAGCTGGAAAACATGAAAAATACAGAATATTACTACTTTGCTGAGATCCTATGAAGGGTTAAATATACATCTGGGAAGGGGGGAGATAAGACTGTGAAATACTTGTAATAACTTATTACGTGGTAACATCGAGACCACCAATAGAACATAGCGCATGTAAGCAGAATTCATCTTCAATATCACTCCACTAAGAAGGGATCTCCCTCGTGGCTAAGAGGTTAGCGTATGTGCTTCTGGCGTCGGACACCCGAGTTCCATTCCCAGCGGGAGCTCGTGTGGTTCGAATTCCACGTCTGATATAGCCTCGCTGCTGAAAGAGACGCTAAACTAAAAAAAAGAAAGAACCCACTAAGAGGGAGGGGGCCAAATTTCGAGGGGCGGCAAAAATCTGTCATAACTATATTATTTAAAATAAATATTTGTTATTGGAAACAGACTTCATGATGATGATAGTTAAACTTACTAAGCTGACCTTCTATTTGAATACTACATTCATAAATCATGTTTAGGTTGCATTAGTTTAAGGTCACATGGACAGTGCTAAAGCAAATGGTAAAACAAATCCCAGCATGAAATGCTTGATTGGTATCAAATACAAGAACTCAATTCTCACAACAGTAGCGAACCACTGTTCCGTTTAGTTAGTTATCACAGTTTTGATATGAAAACTAGTCCTGTCTCTGACACAAACAAATTCCTTATCACCGAAGCTGGAAATATTTTTTGAATTTTTTTTTTAATTTTTAACAAATGTGGAAGAAAAATCAAGAAAAAAAGATAAAAGACCTAGTTGCACTTGAGTTGCAAACTGATACTTCGACATTGAAGCTCGATATTGAATTCTATAAAAAAAAAAAAAAAAAAAAAAAAAAAAAAAAGATTGCCATCCTTCTTCTGCATGTGTGTTCGCTTTATCTCTCACTAATATAATAGATTATTATTTAAAAAAACAGACACAATGAGACTGTATTTGTAGTGTTTAGGCTTTTCTGAGTGCGAGTGCTTTTTACTTCCCCTTCGTTGTTAATGATGGGGTAGCATACTTAAAATCGTGGCTTTTAAGATTTGTTCTTCGTGGAGAAAGGGGGCAGCAAATGATGCCATTGCACGCGGGGCAAATTACCTAGGGCCGGCCCTGCTCAGATTTACAACTCCCAGAATCTTCAGAGATATAAAGTGTAATAAAAAAAAAAAAAAGACGAATCTGAATGTTAATGCAACTATTCTCAATAAAATGGCTGTAAAATACTGTGCTTGAATGCGAGAGATACGACTTGAAACAATCTGAAAAGGCAATGTTCGAAGAGATTATAATTTCATAATAGCTGTTGTAATAGTTCTTCAGAGGTTGACTTGTAATACTGTCGACAAATGACAAATTTTTGAATTTTCTAGTCTTGAATAGAGTTTGATTAAGCGTATGAACGAATGATACTACACTGAATCCAGACAGGCTGTTTATATGAAATGCTGGAAAGTATGCGTGTCTTTAATATATCCTTGTCTGAGAGTTTCAAGTGTTTATCTGATAGACAAAAGAAAAATAAATAAAATAAAAAAGGATTGTCTCAATAATATGAGTTAGAGTTTGGAAACAATCTTTCTCAATCAATTTAATTCAGACAGTTGGTGTTTTAATTCAAGTCATGCTTAAAATATTTGCATAAATTCACAAAATTTTAATATTTAGAAATTACAGGATCATAATTTTAGTGTACTAAAATTTATCATTAGAAATCTTTTTCTCAGAGAATTATTTTATTTCAACTGTTATATCTCTATATGACATCAATTTAAAATGGCGGCCAATCAAATTTCAGAATTGAGCTTCACATCTCCTAATTTTAGATAAAGGCCACAGATGTTTACTGCATAGAGGACGCCAAAATATTTTTCCTTGTGCAAAGACGTTTCAAATGATTATTCCCGATATCTTTCCAAATTAAAATTTTTGACATACCTCAGCTTATATTTTCTTGTGATAGCCCTGGGCAAACACGGCTAACTGACAATTTCAGTCTCAAATTAATAGAATAAAGTTTCCGCATCTTTTATATATACCAATTGTCTCTGAAAGCTAAGGATGGACTGAAACTTGGAGGACAGCTGTCGTATGTAAGCAGAGACCAAATAAAATCCCAAAGTGGTGTTGATCAAATTTATTTTTATGTTCCAGCGTGGATCACTTTATCTCCAAGCCTACCGGAGAATGGAAGAAAAAAATGTCGTGGAAACCAAAATGGACGAAGGAATGGAAAGTAGAACGAGTATGGCGTCCAGTATGGAAGAGGGTATGGCGTCCTGTTTGGACAAAGGAATGGGTGCCATATGAATATAAACCACCTGGCTGGAAAAGGTTTGAAGCAGATCATCCTCCTCCACAAGCGGCTCCAATAAGGTAAACATGCTGGTTTAGAAGTTGTTTTCATGTTATTTCATGCTTATAATTTTACCTTAGGAAAGCTTGTTATAGAAATCAACCCCTTTTAAAATAAGTAATTAAATAAATAAATAAATAAATAAAAAACATCTTCCAATTATATCTACCTAGCCTACCAGAATTTTGTTTTCTGGAAAACCATTAGACTCCTTTCTACAAAGGATAGAAAATTAATATAATATAAGTGTAAAATTAAACAAAATTTTAGGTTTGTTGAGAAAATCAAGAAAAAAATCTTAAATGCCAGGAACATTTTGCAGGAAATTGGAGCAATAATAATAATAATAAATAAATAAATAAATCTTTATAGAGCGGAGATAATTTTTATTGATAACAATAAAGCACTGGCGTATGCAAGCAAGACATATTCTAAAACTGAGCTTTTACCATATTAAGATATGAATACCTATACCTGAAATCAATATAAATTTAGGAGCTTGATCTTCCATGACAGAATTTGATGATAAAACAATATGTTAAACAGTAACCAATCATTATCAATGGTATACTAACATTATTTAAAGGCCATTTGCTTCAAACTGAGAAGTTTTCATCTACTATGGTTTTACCTCTTAGTCTTGATGTAATTATTCTGTAAATTATTTAATGCAACTTTGGAAAATTCAAGATAGCTAAGAAAACTCCACCTGACCAAAGCAGTATATATATTTTAAGCGTATATATATATATATCTGTGTTACAGTTTCCGCTATGGAATATCTGAGGAAGGCTATGTTACATAGCCGAAACGGTAACACAGATACGCTTAAAATATATACACTGCCTTGGTCAGGTGGAGTTTTAATAGCTATCTG
The DNA here is from genome assembly GCF_964235325.1 of Thermobia domestica. Classification (NCBI taxonomy): domain Eukaryota; kingdom Metazoa; phylum Arthropoda; class Insecta; order Zygentoma; family Lepismatidae; genus Thermobia; species Thermobia domestica. The sequence continues at coordinate 177,980,390 of NC_137470.1, read as the reverse complement.
TAATTATTCATTTTAATTATATGAATTTGAACAGTTTTCTTCTTAGCTGTTCTAACTTTACATATATCTTTTATCATGACCAACAGGATAGTTTCTTCTCAAATAGTTACCGATAGGATCAAAAACGATGGTTGATGAATGCAAGTGAATTTTAGTAAAAGAAATTTGGAGATGTGGATGCCAACGTTTTTACTTGTCCATGACCTTCAAATAAAATCAGAATGAATATATATATATCGCTTTGTGTGTTCTGAATGACAACTTTCAGTTTATTTACTTGAAGACTACATATGGCCCACTTCTTATAAAAAAACAATGCTATTCTGATAAAAAAAAAATACAAAATTTATGCATTCACTTCCGTTCGCGTCTGGGTGGCACAAAACGAACTTGAATTTTATAATTTGGATGGCTAATCGTTATAGTAAGAAATTACATAAAAGGAGTGGGGTAGCCATCTTTTTGCGGAAAGATATGGAATGTAGTAAACTAGATTTGGATTTCCTATGCATAGAAATAGATTTTGAGGCAACTGCAATAATTGTACAGATCCCCTGATGGAAATCCTGACATATTTTTAGAAAAATTGGAAAGTTTACTTACATATCTAAAGAGGCCTTGTCATTTTACAAGAACTTGTAGCTGTCATTAAAAACATCTTGAAGCCCAATCTTTCTATTTACTGTGTACATATTACAACTTCTTGAAAGCAAGAAAGGTATTTCCATCTATGCAGCACTGCACTCTAGTGGACAAACAGTGAACTCCTCACTAAAAACGTGTATTTTGGCGCTCTCCCCCTCCCTGTCCAAAAGAATCCGTTGTTTCGGAAGCGGCGAAACTGGTTTTTCCTTTATGTCAGCGGGAGGGCGATAGCAGGTAGCAAGCAAGACGTCCCAGAAAGTTGCAAACTGTTCAACTTGCAAAATGGAAAAAAAAATGTTTTATGACTATGTGTACATGGTGAAATATGGTAGGCTTTCAAGATTTTTTTTTTTTTTATGACAGCTACAAGGTCTTCTAACGTAGCAACCCCCTTTAAGTTACAAGAAAAAGTACAAAACAATAATAGGAGTGATATAAATTCACATTTTGATGTAAATACAAGTTTAAAAAAAAGGGTAACAGAATTTTTAAATCTACTAAGACATTTTGATTACTCTGTACAAAATTACAAACCAACAAGACTAAATGCATACTTAGATAACATTTCCACTAATTTAAGTAGAAATAGTGTAACTAGCGAGGTAATACCTTTTCACTATTCCGATCACTATTCCGACAATGTTTTTGCTACATGAAAATTGGAAGGGATTAAAAAGATACGTAAACATAAATGCGAATGATACCTTTAAGTATTTTTTCATGAGTTTCATAGGTAAATTTCAAATGTCATTTCCCGAAAGAAAAATCGACATGAATAAAAGAACCGGGAAACTAAATAATGAGCTTTAGAAAGATTCCATGGCACACTACGCAGTTGGCAGATATGAAGAAGAAAGTTATGAGATATTATAATCTATATGCAAATGAAAGAACAGAATGTAATAAAGGTAATTATACTACGATACTAAAAAATATGAAATGGCTGTATTAGAAGAAAAACGACATATAACTAAATGAATATTGAAAATTCACACAATAAATGTCAAACGGCTTGCAAATTAATAAATAAAACAACAAAAGGTAATAAGATAGAGAAAGTGATTATCGCACCTGATGACTTAAATAAATATTTTTTAAACTCAATTGAAATAATGAAGAATAGTACTGACAAAGTAGGATCCAATAACTATGAAAATAATGATAAACTTATTAAATTTCCGCAAATATTTGATTTGAAACTGGTAACACAGGATGATATCATACACATAGTAAATAGATTTAAACCATCAAATAGTAAAGATATATACGTTATATCGAATAAGTTTATAAAAACGGTAATTAAGTACATTGCTGAGCCACTAATATTTTGTATGAATAAATGTTTGAGTGAAGGGATTCTTCCGGGTGTTTTAAAGATAAGTAAGGTAGTACCAATCTTTAGAAAGGAAGACAGATTAAGTCCAGCAAATTATCGACCAATATCACTAGTTCCCATTTTGTATAAAATTATAGAAACAATTGTAAAGCAACACATATATCAGTATCTTAATGAACACAAAATGCTTAATCATTCACAGTTTGGGTTTAGAGGAGGTTGCTCAACGATAGATGCCATTGACAGTTTAGTAAAATATGTATATGAAGTATTTGAAAATAAGGGTTTCGCATTGGCCACGTTCTGTGATTTAAGCAAGGCTTTTGACTGTGTAGAACATAATATACTATTAAGAAAATTGGGGTGTTATGATTTCCAAGCTAAAAGTATAAACTTTATTAAAACATACCTAAAAGGTAACACTCAGATTGTTAATGTCAATGGAATGAAATCGGATTGCTTACCAACAAAACAGGTGTTCCTCAAGGTTCTGTACTAGGACCGTTATTGTTTATATTAATGGTAAATGATTTACCGCTGAATATCTCAAGTGAATCTTTTCTTTATGCTGATGACACAACCCTGCTAAACACCAGCAATAATCTTACAGAATTGATGTTTTAATGAGGAAATCTTTATAGAAAATAAGGAATAGCTTAAAGCAAACGGATTTCTTCTTAATGAAAATAAAACTACTAGCCAAGTATTTTCATTAAACGAGTGTCCGGTAGCGTCGAAGAATGTAAAATTTCTTGGAAAGCACATGTAGAATATGTATGTGTAAAACTCTCCAGAATAATAAATTTATTACGAAATTTAAGAGATATAGTCCCGAACAACTACATAAGATCAGCATATTATGCTTTTTTTTTTCTAAGTACCATAGAATATCGAATATTATTTTGGGGTAACAGTATCTACATAAATGAGGTTCTACTACTACAAAAAAAGTTATTAGAATAATCACTGGCACATCATATAAAGAACACTGTAAACGTTTGTTCTGTTAGTTGAAAATTATGATTGTCGTTAATTTGTATATACTATATAAGGTTTTAGTATAGGTAAAAGAAAATATGCCAGATACGCAGCGTAGACTAGATATTCATCCACATAATACGAGATCTGTTAAAGAAGTTGATATATTGTATAGCAGACTATCAAATATCAAAAATACAATACAAGGTACAAAATTGATGAACAAGTTACCAATTCACACGCAAAATTTACCGATTGCTCAATTTAAAAATAAAGTGTATTATTGCTTAGTTGCTGTACCCTATTACAATGTTAGGAGTTCGAGGAAGATAAACACATATTGGCATACGTAAAAAAGGAATTTGCTTGTAGATTTTATATTAACGTTGTCTATTGTTTGTATACAGACTTAATGACTAAAATATTTATTCTATTCTATTCTATTACGATGTATCATATTATGCCTATTCTGAACAACAATAGAATGCTGACAATGTCCAGAACACATTTGCATTATTGCTCTCGCATTTATAAAATTATTAAAACAACACGTCCCGCGTATTTATACAAGAAACTCACTGAAAAATCAACTATTCACACTCACTTAACACACACACACACACAAATACGTTTGATATTCCACACCATAGACTCAAGCAAACCACTGCGGCATTTTCAGTATCAACTCCGAGGTCACGGAATGCTCTACCAAATGTAGTAAAAGAAGTTAAACATTTAATTCCTTCAAGAAAATGTTAAAAACGTTTTTAGTCAGCCTACAAAATTTAAGTTCAGGTACCCATGATTTGTATTCTATCACTTCAACCACGTAAATGAAATCAGACTTGAATTGGTACACCTTTTTTTATTAAATAATTATGCATTGTAGAAATATTTAACCCCCCCCGCATTGGCAATGACCAAGCATACCTTATTTTGTCTCTATGTTGTTAATCGGTTTGTGTTCGCTTTCATGTTTGTATGCTTTCTCTTTTCTTTCTTCACTTGTAGTATTTGTGTGTGTTTCGTTAAAAGTACCACTTTTTTTCTTTTCTTTCTTAATTATCATAATGTATGCCTGTATTTTTTGTTGTATATCACCGTATCTTTTGTACTCAATTGTCTTTTTTTTCTTTTTTTCTTTTTTTTTTTTTTGTATAACAATGTATTTCCTTGACAAAGGTTAGGTGGTAGAGCAGCAATATGCAGAACCTCGCCCGCTTAAACAAGCCTTTTTTAATTTCAGTTTCAATATAAAAGCACAATAACAGAAAATGTGAACGATTTCGATTGTCTGTTCTTATCAAATAAGAGAACGAAAAGCAACAGCAAGAAAATCTTTAGTCTTTACTATCAAGAATTATGTATTGATACCAAACCACTTCACTTAAGATCCCTTTGTGAGCCTGAGTCGCTCCAACGCCATCTGCTACCAATCGGCTGAATCAGGTCTAGCCTAGTTCGCATACATGGTCACCACGCTCTGTAGGCCCTGTCTTTAACAGCCGTATCAGAAAGCTTTCTAGATCTAGTGACTGTCACGACGTTCATTCACATGACTCTCCAGTTTGATTAACGACGAAAATAGGGAACCACCGGTCGTTAATCGAACCTAGGACCACGCGAACATGAGCTCAAAGCTATAACTAGACTATAATATCTCCCTATACACATTGGTCCAATCTATATATATCCGGTCGTTCGGAAAACATGATTATAGAAAAAAAATTACATATACTTACCGCACATATTATACTGCTATCTTTTATTCAAAATAGTACCGTTAACAACTACATACTTTTGCCAACACGTGACAAATAGGTCAGTGCAATTCGAAATTACCTCTATCCCACGATGAAAGTTCCCAAAAGATACATTCAGTCCACTGTTGGTTTTGCAAGTTTTATTTCATCAGGCAGTTGGTCAGGTATATGAAAATGAGGAAATCGATAAGTGTCCAGTTCGGGAAGTAATTTTGATATTCCATAATTACTTACTTCTGGTTGTGCAATTCCTGTATAATCATTTGTGAGTCAGAACGTTTCATGTTATTATGGGAACGCTGTACTGCCAAAAATCAGCTTTGTGTTTGAATAACCTGATACATATTATCCAGGGGCGGACCAGGCCAAATTTTCACCCGGGCAAAGTGACTTTTTGGCGCCCTCCCCTCTAGTACTAGCTTATATTTTACATTTTATCGTGGTGTTTTTAATATTTTAAATCGATTTTTCAAAAAAAAAAAAAAAAAAAAAAGGAATTCATTACCTAGGAAAACTTCACAAAAAATATGGCCTGCTATAAACAATACCAACTCCGACCCCCCTCCCCCTTCCCGCTTGGTCTAGTGGCTAGTACGCCTGCCTTCTGTGGTTTCGGGTCCAATTCTCGGTGGGTTACTGTTGAACGATAAAAGTTGTTCGGATTCCACTATAATCAGTATCCACATCCCCTTTGGCCATAAAAGCATAACCGTGGAACGCTAAACTCAAGTAAATAAACAAACAATACTTACTCCCCCTCCACTCTTTATTCTACATGCCATCTCTCCAGCCCCCTTAGTACTACGAAACTCTCTTCTTCCATGGTGAAATGGAAAAAGATTATCTAATTGCCGCTACTTTACAATAATATAAACCAAAAAAAAGTCAGTATAGAACACATTATAAAATTTAGTTTTTGAGTCTCGTTCGATGGACGCGTCTCTGACTCTGGCTCTCGGGTTGCCGGCTCTTGGTCCGCCCCTGATATTATCGTTTTAGCTATTTTATTGCACATGTCATCCGCACACATTTTGCATTAAAGAACAAAACTTAAGCAGGGTTTTCATACATATTATTAAAAATAAATAAATAAAAACTTTGGTGCCTGCTGTCCTTCTTTATATACCCACCTACAGTGTTACAGATTTTTACACTTGGCTTGAAACAAAATATGATGAAAAAAGAGAGCAAATAATTGTTTCCCGCACACTGCAGCAATTTTGTTAACAAAGTACGAGGCACGTTAGGGAAGTAATCTCCGATTGGTCACTGTGCGTGAAGTAGTGGGAACAGTGCTACCATCTTGGCACAAAAATGCACGGTAGATCAGTCTGCATTCAGCCATGTTAGAGTTAAGGTTGTCTGATTACTACTATAACATTTGTAGCGTCTCAATATGGGTGCTGCAATAAAAAAAAAAAAAAAAACCGCCAAGTGCGAGCTGTAAGACGTCTTCTTAATGTAAAACAGTATTAGGCAGCAGCTATTCATCGGGAATTTTGTAACGTGTATGGATCAAGTGTGATGAGTGAAGTTGATGGGTTCGTTCATTTAAAAGTGGACGAACAAACATTCATGACGAAGAGAAGAGTGGCAGGCCATCAGTGATCACTTATGAACTCGTTCACAAAATTGATGGAAAAGCTCGTGAAAATCGACGTTTCACAATCTCGGAGCTTTCCAATGAATTTCCACAAATCTCCAGGACTGTGTTACATGACGTAGTGACAGTATTGACTACAGGAAGTACTGTAGCTCAAGGCACACGCGGAAGATTTTTATGATGTTAGAATTTCTAAGCTAGTGCAGACATATGATAAGTGCTTGAATATTTATGGAAACTATGTTAAAAAATAGAGCAAAGTAGTTGTTTTCAGATGTATATAATAAATTATTCTTACTAACTTTGATGTTTCCTTCTTAATCAATCGGAGGTTACTAGCCGAATTTAAATTTAATTTATTCGTCCTCGTAATTTAAATATTCTAAAAATATACTCTCATAAAACTCACTTGCAGTTTTACACAGGAAAGTTATGTAATTGCCAAGTAATATTTAACTATTTGTTATAGAACGTTATATTTCAATGGAAGCATTTTCTTCATCTCCAACCTAAATTATATATTGTACATTTTCCATTAAAATGCTGGTGAAATGATTCGTTATAGAATTATAGTTTGTATGTTCACAAGATAATTATAACATGTGACCACAATAATTGTTACAGTTTTCTTATATGTTTCTCAAATTTGCATATACTCACTAGCATATTAATTTTATCCTGGTATGGTATTTGACTGTTAATTATGCTTTTTCCCATTTTTTACAGCTGAAATAACTAATAAGAAGACTACAAGCTTTTGTAAGGAAATGTTAAGGCCATACCTCCTGTGAATATCATTCGTCCATCATGATTTCATTCATCCATGTTCATCGTCCCTATGTTATATATGTAAAGTGTATTATTATATTTTATACTAATAAATTAATTGTATTTATATTGTTCTATTATTGATATTATCTACCTTTCGTTGTTACTAAGATGTAAACTTACATTACGCGTTCATTATTAACATTATTGTAACCTTGAATAACTTAAGTCAGTTCCATTACTGTTGGATATGCGAGTACGTTAATTAATTGTTGAATAAATATTATCCAAATCAACAGGTTTTGCACTGACTTCTAATCGAGAAGCATCTGATTCTATAAAATAAGATAAATTTAAATTTGGATCGACTAGAATAACATCTTGACAAATATCTGATTTTGATTTGTTGAAATACTTTTTCGTGTACGTATAGCCATTGCCAATTCTTTCATTTTTTTTAAAGTACAGTGGAGTCCAGATTATCCGAGTTTCGATTTACTGAGGTTGCGTGTTATCCGAGCTTAATCGAAACAAACAAACGAAAAACATCTTTTAAAACCTAGTCTGGTTACAACGATAAACAGTTTGCAAGCCTTCGTTTCAGAACCAAAGTGAAGCTGGCGTAAAGATAACGACCACACCCGATGTTGCCACATTTTGTTTCTTCAGTGTGACTTTTGAAACATTTATTGGAAGATCTAGAAAATAATACAGTTCTCGAAAACCTAAAAGAGGTTAATCTAACAGATGTCATTTAGTGGGTGACAGAGTGAAAGAATTATCGTCCTGACAAGCTGCAAATATATTTCGCCAAATAATGATAGCACAAGGATGACACAAACTCAAGAATCTTCAAATAATGTAGAATTAGTAGATCTCTTAAACAGGCTACAAGTTTCAGGGACAGTAACAAATGAAGATGTGAGTGATTGGATGGGAGATGAACAGTATGAACTCTCTGTTGAGACCATTGTAAATTTGGTCACACAAGGTAACAGTTCGAGTGACGAAGATGACAATAAAATGGTAAATTTGAAAGAATCAGTCAAACGAATGATTTGATCGCGATCGAGAGGGTACTACTCTGCGTCGAAAAGCAAGGCGACACGGAACCAGCTGACATGGTGTTACGACGTATGCGCAATTTAGCTGCCAAGAAACGAACCAGTTTAATGAAGTAGACTATGAAAGACTTCTTCTTTTTTTTCTTTTCTTTTTTTTTTTTTTTTTAAATGATGTGTACGCTAAACAGTGTCATATTTGTATTGTGCTTTACTTGTGTACGTATGTTTGTATTGTACTGTATGTCCAATACAAATAATAAATACAGTAATAGCAAATAACCTAATAAAGAGAAATAATCTATGTATCCATTCGTGTTAACCGAGATTTTGTTTATTCGAGTAGGATCCGGTCCACATCAGCTCGGATGGTCGGGACTCTACTGTAAATCAAAGAGTGGTTTCATTTTTTCTGAAAAGTTTGCTAACAAGAATTTTAGGAGTGATCAAAAAAAAAAAAAAAAATCAAAAGATTGCGATCTTGGCCAAAAATTTTAGAAATGATCCAACAAATGCATCAAAAGATTGTGATCTTGGCCAATAATTAGTTTTTGGATTAGGGGCAACAAAATTTTTGAACGGATCCTAAATCGAGTTTTTGTATCTTCTACGGAATAACCACATCATACTGAGTTAACTGATAGTTTGGGTTTGGCCAGTGCTGGATTTACGTATAAGCTAAACAAGCTATAGCTTAGGGCCCCACTCTCTTTCCCCCCACCCCCCAAAAAAATAAAGACAAAGGTTGGCTGTAATATCATTTCCAAATAATAAGAGAAAGCAAATAAGATAAAACACACATACAACAACGGTATTTTGTATTGTTATGTTTTAGGCTCTTATGAAGCAAGTAATGAGGGCCACGCTTGTAATGGGACCTTGTTTCCCAGCCCCGCTTTTAATGGAGCCCTTGATTGAGAGTCCTGCTTTTAATGGGGACGTTGTTTCCTAGCCATTACATTTAGCTACTTTAATAAGACTTCACAGTATATGTTATGGTACCTTGTACTTGTACACTAATAGAATTCTAGTGCTGCCCTTTCTCGTACTCTTTGCAAAATGACAAGAAATCGGGGCTGGTAACAGTCGATTCATTAAGAAGACATGAAACAAAGTGGCGAAATAATAGTAAAATATCAAGAAATTACAGCCCAAAGCGGCGATACATTTTATATCGCGATATTTCGCTATACGTATTAGAAGTAGTGTCAAGAAGTATTTTCACAATATTCAGAGTTGCTATCCTTGCCGCTCATTTTCATAATGGTCTAAAGTGTGTTTAATAATGTTCACTAAAGAAAAGAAGAAGAGCATGAATCATTCGTTTTAAGCATCTGAGTCGTTCGTTTTTATATATTAACAGCGCACTGTATTTTGTTATGTATTGTTTCTTCAGAACTGCACAAGTGAATTTACCTTGTGTAAGTTAATATGCGGCAGTCTGAATATGTTAGGCCTATCGGCACTAGTTAGTACATAGCAAGGTAAAGTACCTAACTATTTTCACGTCGCAGTAAAAAGAAGCAACGTATAATATTTGTAGGTTTTATAATCATTTTAGTTTAACAGTGATGTTTTTCAACGATATTTTGATGATTCTCAGCGAATTTGCGTCGCACTACACCTAGTGTAATCTCAGAGGGTAGCATTGTATTTTAGTCTGAGTTATTCTGGTAATTTGACCCGAGAAAACTCACATGATTGGTTGAAAGTGGAGTTGAGCTTCAGGAAATACTAACTCTGGGTGATATTCAGACTGTATTTATCTACATTGGATCTTTGGAAACCTTTGAAATTTTACCAAAAACCTGAATAGAAACAACTTGAAATTAGAAATGTTGCGACCTCCAAGTATAGAAGCATAGAGTGTAGCTTTAATCATAGGTAGCGCAGAAGAAAGCAGAGATCTGCAACGGGCCTAATTGGGGCGAAATTAAACTACCTACAGCTAATTTTACAGTTTTTTTTTTTCTGTAATATCTTCAAAATAGACACAAATAATCGAAAAGTGGAAACGCAGTGGGCTAGACAATATTATTTTGCATGAGATACCGTTACTACGATTCATCAATCTGCTTTTGCTTTGCAACTATTTATAGATTCGGCATTTATTTGCGGCTCTATAATTCTGCTGTCCCAATGAACAGTGTGGACTACTATGATGATATTGATATTATATAAATACATTCTATTAACTACAATTGTATTGTGTGTAGGTTGTAAGATAATGCCATATTAATAATGCTATATATAGCGAAAGTCAAAATGGTGGAGGCTATTTTAAAAATTTATTGAGTGAAATCTAGCAAACATATGTTATTAAGAAACATGTGCTAAGAAAGGTAAATTTGGAAAGTTTTCTTGGAACATATTCACAAATGCTCTATGCGAGCACCTCGCGCAACACAGCACACATCAAGCCGATAGACTATCCACGTTTTCCAGTCACTATCAGCAATGGCTGCCGTGATACGGACATAGGTCATTCAATGTTATTGGAAGTGGTGGTATGCAATCATGATCCTTTGCAAAACCTCACATGAAGAAATCACATGGAGTCAAATCATGTGTACACTAATAACAGATTTCTTTACATGATAATGAAGCACACAGCAAGATCTCTGCCTTCCATTCAACGCCATTTTCCTTAACTGCTCGCTACTGACTCCTAGCGGTAGAAAGTAGAAACATTGAGTGGAATATAAACTTTGCAGGTTGGCCTTTCGAAGCGCGTGTCTCACAATAACATATATTTATTAGATTTCACAGAAAAAACTTTCTGAAATCGGGTTTATCATTTTGACTTGCCCTGTATAATTATTAGCAGTTTGCGTAATACATTGACACCTCTTATTATTTCATGTTATAGCACGCTTTCAGAGACTAGATTATTAGTCTGTATTTTGATTCTAAAGAATTTTGTAATGTGTTATAAATGTTGTAAGTTGATCAATATGTAAGTTAACAAAACATGTTTGATGTAAACGTATTTAGATATCTATTAGATCCGTATAGCGTATATTCAAACCCTAAAAATGACGACATTTTGTCGCTAAAAAAGAAAACTAAAGATATATAAAGGGTCCCATTACTTTCGATAGCTTAGGGCCCCATCAAGCCTAAATCCGGCACTGGGTTTGGCCACACTATATGTAGTTCTCTAAATATAAGGCGTACAAGGAAGTGTTTGTTGAAATATATTGGATCAGGGGCCACAAAAGTTTTGAACGGCCCCTAAATCAAGTTTTCGTATCTTCTACGGAATAAGCACATCATACTGAGTTAACTGATAGTTTGGGTTTAATTTGGTAACTGTATTCTAAAACGATTAATTTGTATGATAAACTATCCTCGCTTAATACAAGACAGGAAACTCCGATAAAATCGAAACTAGTGGGAACGAAAAAAAAAAAAAAAATAAAAAAGTTGAAATTATGCATGCCTAAAAAACGAGTTTCCCATTGGATCGTTGATTCAACTTTTTTTTTTTTTTTGAATGATTCACCAATCTGATATTCCACTGCACAAGATAATGTGCAGAACTACAGAACATACGTTTGTTACACATCTTTAGTGGAAAACACAAATATGTTTCTAAGTTTGAAGTTGCCAATTAAAAAAGCTTTCCTCAAATTAAGAGGAAAAAGCTTATATACAAGAATTAGATAAGAGGTCTACGTTTAGGAACCTATGCTAAACAAATTTTGACGTCTTTTGTTCTAGTTATTTTGAATTAAAGGAAAATTCAAAGAATTTTACCTTGAATGATGTAAAATTAAAATCTGTTTTATTGAACACCGTTTAAAATGATAATAGGTGTATCCAGACTTTCGTTAAACAAGAGTTGAAAATGTCAAATACTAGTGCTCGTCCTCCTTTAAAAACCTGGAGAAACCTTTACGCAAATTAATCTTCATTAGTAGAAAGAAAGGTGTTAGAAACAAGAATCACATTATGTCAGAAACAAGAATCCAGCATTAAATTTGGATAGGGTGGCTTGGATAAACAATAGGTTCACACAAGCAATAAGTTTAATGAAAAGCAGAAAAGTCTACAATAGTTATAGTCAAGAGCGCCGAGTTTTGAAAATCTGTGTGTGTGTGGGGGGGGGGGTACTTCGCTTCACACCTCAAAATGCGGTGTCTGCAGTATGGAATATGCCAGGCTTAGCGTGGGGGTTCTCCTAGGGAAAAAAAAAAATGGAAATTGACTCTCCTGAAACTGTGGTTTTAGATATTTAGATACTGTATTTTTAAAACGACCCTTTCGGGGAAGTAATACTCCCAGAAGCATATTTGCCGATCCCAAACGTTTCAGCATTCGCGTGCTACCGAAGCCAGTAGTTTTAAGTTGGTCACAAGAAAGCAGCTGAAGTTAAATTTACATCTATTATCATGATAGCTAACATACAGGTACTATAATGTGATATATACGTAGCCAAAGTAGATCTAAGGTAACAAGACCGAGAATTTACTCCTAAATCAGGACTTATAAAGGTACAAGTATATATGAAAACTCGCCATTATATTAGAAACGTAGGAAATTGGTAAGTATACTCATGTGAAAAAGTTAAGAATAGTGTGGTTTGTAGGCTGTATCATACGAGGAAAACAGAAAAACAGCCCTATGTTGGTAAGAGGTATAGGAAACAGTTAAAAAGCTGTCCTAAGATAATCCATTTACGACTGTTTTCAACAACACTTTGTATGGAATTTTGCATTACTCTTAACTTCTGTACTTGAATGTACAATTTCACATTCAAGAAAACGAATTAATTACCTCTACGTTCTAGTGTTCATTGATAAGAGGACAGAGGTATGGTCAAACTTGTAGTAAATATACCCCCACAGAAGTTTCCCTAGGAATTGTTAATGTATATGCTGTCAATGGCCAAGCACAAAACAAAGTTCGATTGAGTCTCAAACTGAAATTCCAGTTGAACACCCAAATATACTTACTACTGTTTGTAGTCAACAAGTTGACCTGCCTAAAAGTAACCAGAACATGAGTTAAAAGTATGTTTTGACATATCCTCTAATGTACCGAATGACTACTACATTAAATTTGAAGGTGAGGAAGGAAATCTGCAAACAATAAAATAAGAAAAATAACCAAATCAATATTCTTTATTACAACTTTTCTCTTTACACCAAACAGACGATAAGTTTTATTTTAGAAATTCTTATATTTTCTACAAATAGTTCGTATATACAACATGGGTTATTTAAAATGATTTTTATACTTTTGGTATGCAGAAGGATTAAAAACAAGTTTGAAAAAGTACCTATTCACATTTCAAATAGTTTTAAATAAACTACTCGTAAATGAACCAATCATTCACAGATTATAGTGTAGAGAACTTAGCATATTCAACGAACACCTAAGTAGGAAAGAAACAAAAAGTGCTAAACTATATCATTTTAAGCGCTCAATTATTGTGTTTTCTTATTTATTTTTATTTATTCAGTGTTACGTCTACAATAATTCAAATTATCACACTGCTAACCTGTCGTGATTGATCACTCTGACATTATGAATCTCATAGTAACGAGCATTTGACCAAAGTTGTTACATCGTAACAACTAAATAGCTTCAACACAAAAGATAAACAAAACAGGTTTACTTCAACTTGAATATTATTATTTTTTCAACAGTTAGATAACTTATGTCATGGAATATTACTTTGACTAAATAATATATAAATACGGGTAAACTTATATGATTTGAGTAGGAAAGGATTTGCTGATAGAAAAATATTTCAAGTTAAGGAACTCATACGACGCTTTTGACTACATATTTCTCGAAGAGTGCAAATTCCAACTACCGAGTACATGAAAATTCATAAATGCGTAATTACAAGAAAGCCGTACATTTCTAAATTCTGTGTGCACTGGGTTAAACTACAGTATGACTCTACAATAATTAATACTGTTCTCTTGTACTAGTATTGAAAATTACTCCTATTACTCCATTAATATAGCTTCAATACTTTGTCCCTTTCCCACGGAAATGGAATTTTCATCACGTTAGGGATTAAACGCAGTATTAAGCCGCATATAGCTCCGGCGATAATTCACGATGTCTAAATACAAAGTACTTTTTGTATGTACAGTAACGGCGTATGGAAATTGAAAACTAACGCTTAAGATACTAAAAATAAAAAAAATAATTAACAGTAATCCTTATCAAAATTATACCTACTCATCGACATGGAATATCTCTTTTTTTTTTGTTTTTAATTTATCTTTAAAAAATTGGATATGAGACAAAAACTGGATTTCAATTATAGATGTTTTTATGAAACGTAGAAGACAAGCCAATGGTTTAGTTATTCCCAACTCTTTGATTTCAAACACATGACAGGAGGAAGACTACAAAGCTATCGGACGCGCCCTGTATATAGTTATTGATCAATCTTTTAATAAGTTTTTACACTTCGGACTGTATAGTTCTTCTACGTCAAGCTATTTTAGTCTTCCTCTGTATGCGTTTTCCTTACCATGCCAATTGACAATACTAAAACTTCGAAACTAGTATTGAATGCTTTGGACGAACGGATGATGAGTATTGTATTTTGTTATTTGGCGAACAGTATTTCCATACTCATGAAAAAGAAACAGGTTTAGATAGATCATTTATTAGGAGTATTTAATGCAGAGATGGAGGATGTCGCGAGGTTAGCGTGATAAGATATGACATCACAGTTTGGAGGAAAAATGCCCACCCTTACGTTGATGTACTCATTAGAAAACATCAGATGCCTATCAATGAGGTATTTTGGGAGTACTACAGTCTCAAATTCCTTTTACCTTAAACTCATTAGCCCTGAGCTCACTACTGATAACAGCCTAAGAAAACTCACCGTGGTCAGCAACAGCTTGAACAAGTTGATAATATTACAAATTCGCCTTCAATTCTTCAAGAATTAACCACTTCGGTAGAAGAAGAAGTAATTGTGGACGGTCTAGAGTTGCTGAAGAGTTTGCAGGCAGGAACTCGAACCCTTTCATTAAATAACACGCAGAATTCTTTAAAAAGTCAAAACAATATCGAACATTGGTAGCTGCACGTGAAACTTACCTAGTTATATTTTTCTTGTATACACAATTATTTTAACAGCTTCTGTGCGAGAGCGAAGTTTCTAAAAACATTTCTGAAAGGATAAAAATCATTTGAACTAACCTTGCACTATCACACACACTAACTATCACATTTGCACTAAATTTCAATCACCTTTAGTCATACGTACTTGAATATATACATACATACACACACACACACACACACACACACAAATATATTCAAGTGCCCTTGCGCTTTCATCCACCTTGCAATGTAATGAATTTTATCAGAGAAAACAGAAAAAAGGAATGATTACATATACGTACATGTGTCAAAAGTATTGCATAACTGTCTCTCGATTGACTGTAGGTGGAAGAAATTGATAACTAGTGGAATCGAGCTAAGATCTTCAAGGTAGTGTTTCTCATCTATGCATTCAGTTTTAATTAACCGAAAGAAATAATAATCAGGCAACATAATATAGTAACCACATCAAGATTTTGTTAACAATATACGTTTATTTAGCCTTCTTTTCTTATTCCGTCAGACAGTAATTTACAGAAATGGAAGGTATAAGTGGAAGTATGTTACATTGTAGGTGTTCCTGAACATTTCAAAAAAATGCTGCTGAATATCTCATAGTTTATCAAGATAACTATGGGCTTTCGTTCGAATCTTTTCCAGTTTTAAGAACGATCAGAAAAGTAAACTAGCAGATTCATCTATGAACTTTGACAAGAATGATCATATGCAAGCAATCATTAACACAATAACGGTACCTAATATATATACACCGGGTGTTAATGAACCCAGTGTCATAAAGTAGATGATTCTTTATGCCAAATGAAGGGGAAAAGTTTTAATAAACATGGGTTGAAAACACCAACTTTCCGAGTTCTAAACCGCCGTAAATGCGAAACATCACGAATTAAAATGCCCTGGTTTGAAAATTATGAGACCTATCTCAAACGGTTCAACGAATTACACAGGTACTATTAGTATGCGCTCTATCTAAATATCCGTTTCACAATCCTGTAGTACCAGCGTAACGAATTGTATAAGGTAAGCTGGGATACGGAGATACACTTTTTAAGTACTAATTGAGTATTTGTTGCGTCAGTACCAGAGGATTGCGAAGCATGAATATTTAGAGGGAACATTAACTGCTGCATAATTCCTTGAACTTCTTTCGAAAATTCCAATAAGCCAGTGTGCTTTAAAACATGATGTTTCGCACTTTCGGCAATTTATAACTCTGAAGCTGCGATGTGTGTTTATTAGAACTTCCTTCTTTCATTACATAAAGAGACACCGAGTTCATGAACACCAAGTATACATACAATATTACAGAAATCATAGAAAATTTGTACTTGAAGTGCAATCAAACGAAAAAATTCTTGTGGTTTTGTACGTAAATTAAATGGAAATCCTGTAAGAAAATTTCTCATTGGCTACATAAATTTTAATAGTAATTGATTTATGTACACCAATTAACTCACATGTGTCGAAGTATTTTTCATCTTTTCACGGAATTTAGTTCTCCCTATTTAACAAGACTGTTACAGACGTTTAACTTCAAAGACGAACAGCAGATTACAAGCGTAAATTTACTGTCATAGCTACGTTTCCTAGTCATAAATATTAGTTCTCCTAAACAGTTCCTTAACCAACACTAAGAACAGTAGAGTTAAGCTTGTATAGCTGCCTTGCTCTAAGTCTGGTTACACTTCGAGTGAAATACATTGTAACACAAGTTAATAGTACGTGCACTGGAAATTACTTCTAGGTATCACAGCACATGTAAACCTGTCACTTCTTTGAGCGTGTGTGTCCTAGCCAATAACTGACTTGTTTTTATATAATATGCAGTTACTTACGGGACTTATATCTTTATTACAATTTATCAATCTCTGTAACTTCAATAGGTTTTCTATGCAATAAATGAACACATTCTCCCTATAATATTCGTATGGAAGCAAGGCAATCCGGTTTAACTTTTGTAACGACAAAATCTTATACACTGGATGTGTGGGAATTATTACAAATATTTCAGTTACTGAACTATTTTACTGTTGCGGAGGAAAACAAAGATTGACTTGACACTTTACACACCACAACGTTAAAAGTTTTCATAAGCGTAGAGCAAGTCAGTCTTCAAATTTCACCTTCACAAGTCTTGAATCTTCTACCTGCACTATTAACTATTTTGGATGTTTAAATCTGTAGTTACTTCAAGGTAATGGCAGACGGAAGGGGAACCGGCTCTTCAAGTTCTGAAAAGTTATTAAGAAACTTCAGTATTAACAATTAATTCATTACTATCAAGTTAAAATTAAAAATACGGTTTATGCATTCCATAAAACAAAATATATATGATATTACATCAATATCATATATAATCCAATGATCACGACATAATCATGATAAGAAAAGTACAAAGCAATTGTTAGTCCACGGCACAACAGCAATAAACAGATATTTTTTAAAATCAAGTCCGCAGCCAAGAAATTGCAATTAGCACGATTTCGTATGCTTCACTTTCAATCATACTGTGTGTCAAAAATTAAAACAAATTTTGGGCCTTTTTATTTGTAATAATAATAATAATAATAATAATAATAATAATAAAAACTAGTGAACACAAGGACCGTATTTAACATCTTACATGTTCCATTATTTTGTTTTCTACAAAGGATAGGCCTTCAACCAAAAGGAGTGCTGAGACGTGCTAAATGAATATTGTTTGAGAATTACTGCTGCAAGTTACTCAATTTAAATTTTGTGAAGAGTGCTTCGTTACTTTGCTAATTTATGGAAAACTGCAACTAGAGTACTGTTTCGCACTTTTTTCTTTTGTTATATCCTCTAGTAATCTCCACCATGTAGTTAGAAGAATTTTGTTCAACTAGTATAGAAAATGTCGCCAAATAAAAATATTCTGGTAACGTCATTTAAGCCATACAGTCCAATCAAAATTTTACGTCTGGCTACGGACCTATCTCAGGACATAATCTTGCCCTCATTGATAAGCCTACATTAGCAAAGGCACTTGTTTAGCGCAAGTAACTTTCATAATCCCTTACTATCACAGCTCAATTCTGATAGTCGACAGAATTTTAGGAAAAAGAAAAGAATTATATATACTTCTTACAAAGAATAATGATCCACATCTATTCTATGAAGAAGAATACATCTATTTCTTAAATTAAGGAAGATTTTACACTTTATGTAGACTGCAACAAAAGTATAACTGAAATAGAAGTTTATCACAAGACTTACATTTCTGTACTTTTTTCTATTATTCCAACAACAACAACAAAAAATGAAATAATGATAAACTTTAACATATTTTTAACTTTATAATTACAATGTTACTAACTTTACACAAAAATATTGCAGACTAGATTACTTTTCAATACTCATCTAAACCTTCAACCTGTTCTGTAATAGTTACTGACAACTCTTTCACTGGGATGATAAGAAGCTGGAGCATTCTATGTTAATTTCTTGCAGGGTTGAAAAAAAAAGTTAAAAAAAAAAGTGCTTAAAACATGAAAAAGGTGTTCAAAATATTTCAAACATGTTTTAAAACACACAGGAAAAGAACACGTTTTAAACATTTTCAAAATCGTGTAATAACATATTTGTTAAGACTTTTGTTAACTTGAAACCGGTATTACAGATCATTCTCTATATACCGTTTAGTGCAATATTGATAACAGAAATAAAATGGTTTGGCTAAAAAAAATGGCTTTTACATAGATTTTTTGTTGTCAATATTGGATTCAAAGTGATTTATATATATATATATTCAATATTTTTGAAGTCCACTAGTGATAATACATCTTAATATCGTTTCGTTTTTATAGTACCAGTACTTTTGGAAATGACTTTTGAGTGTCGGATTCAAAATGCTGATTTTCTATTTCCATATAAGCTATAACTGATAACACACTCACTTTTTTAAATTTTTTTTTTACCTAACTTCTTTGTATAACACCAGTGGTTTGCAAAATGACTTTCGAATGACCATTAGATTTAACATGGCATTCTTTGCGGCATTTGACTCAAATAATTGTATTGTTGTCGGAATTGTACACATATGTGCATAATTTTTCTCAATTGGTCACCTAGAGGTGGGTGAAATTTTAGTTGCAAAATTTAATTGCTATTTTGGAACACTGATCTAATAAAATTATTTTAAAATAATAAAATTTCGAAAAGTAATGTTCGAAGCACACTTCATGTTGTGCTAACTTTAGAATATTTTTTGAAAAGCCTATATATTGGTTGTCGGTTTTAAGTCGATAATTGTATTGAAGAAAAGTAATATTTCGGGATTCACATAGAGGCGGCCTTTATTTTTGCGCGGCCCTGGGTGAGTTGGCGCCGTGGGGCCCTACTATTTTGATTGGGGACACTCGCGCGATCATATTTTGTAAGGTTTTACGTAAAAGAAAACCGTTGTTGTAAGATGAAGCACATCAGTAGCAAGGCTGTATGAGACAGGGCTTATTGTTTAAAGTGGGGCGTGGGACACCGGTTCGATTCCCGGTGGGAGCTCATGTGGTTCGGATTCCACATTAATCAGTAGGTTCAGTCTCAACAGCCTCGCTGCTGAAAGGGACGTTAAAATGAACTGATTTAAAGTGGGATCCGAACCACTAATTTTGAAATTTTACGTCGGATCGCAGTCAAAATCTATACAACGAATTCCAGACATCTCGTGCCTCTACCCTCAAAATTTAATGTTAAAAGACCAAAAATTACGCTCTGTAGCATGACACATACATACAGACAGACGAACAAATGTAAATCAAGTCATCCCAGGAGCCTCACTGACGTTCGGCAATGATGTGACAATAAGTATCAGGCTTTGTTTGTTTTCTGAATACAACACAAAAGCTTGTTCCTAAGATAATTCTTCTATTTATTTTTTAATATCATTTCTACAAGTAGTCCAACCTTCGACACTTTCTCGTAAGCTAACTAATAAGCATCTAAACAATAGAATAAACGTTGAAAACAAGGGGAAAAAAGATACAAAATAAATTGTACGTCATCACATTGACCTGCTGTGGCAACGAGAAATCAAAATATTCACATGGGAAGAAAATAGCCTCCTCAATGGGAAGCACTTTTTGACAATTTTGTTTCTCTGGCAGATTGTTTTCTTTACAAAAATGAAATAAAATAAACACGTTTAAAACAAGCCTTAAAAAATACACGTGTTTAGAACAAAATGTTTAATACTTATATAACATTTGTTTTAAACAAAATTAGTTGTTTAAAACAAGTTTTAATCATTTGTTTTTAACAAAACAATTCTGATTTCTTGAAGACGTCAATAGTAGCAGCATGCTATATCTGGAATATTCATAAGATAGCTGTTTTATTTTAGGTGTTAGTGAATAAATAACGATTGATATTTATATTAATAAATACATAGAATGAGACTATGTTGGTCACCACTAGTTGCATTGGAATATGGCCAACTTACAGAAAATAAATTATTTTTAAAACAACAACAACAACAACAAAACTATTATAGATTGTAGTTTTGTTATTCGCACAATATGTTTTAGGACAGGTTAGCGTCTCTGTTCAGCAGCGAGGCAATACGAGACGAGAACCTATAGCTTAAATTGGGATCCGAACCACACAAGCTTCTGCCAGAAATCGAACCCTAGTCTCCCAGGCGAAAGGGCCGTATGTTATCCACATAACCACAAGGGAGCTTCATAATATATTTTATATGTATAGTAATTTCAACATGTTAAATTAGGTACAAAAGCAGCTTTTTAAAATTTATTTTTAATTTTTTTTCCTTCTCTTCTTATGATGACGATAAGATAAAATGTCCAAGAAATACTCAAAACATCCAAACTCTCGTTCGCCGATCTCACAAAGAACGGACATGAACGTGTCATTTGGATATCTGAATCAAACCTAGTCCAATCGATAAATATAACAAAGATATGATGATGCACAAAAAATTATGTGCCATGGACAACGGAGTAACTTCTTGGGGCCCACTAACGCAGTTAATATAAAGAAAATCGTAGAATTGCAGTGAAACATCTATTGCATCAACACCGTTCATTGGAAAGTCATGGTTTATAATTCATTCTCTTCAGCATGAAACAAGCTTTCCTGAGGTGCTGTGTGTTGGGGCCCACAACTTACTTGAATAGGAAAAATTGGGAGAATGTCGGGAAAATTCTCTCCAGAAATCCCTCAAACAAATTTAGGACCCCTCTGGAATGGCCGCGGGTAAAAGCACACAATCCAAATGTATCTTGAAAAATACTATAGGAGTTAGGAAATGGGTGTACTAAGTTCTGTATTGAAACACGGAAAAGATATGAAGAAAAAGCTTGTATACCAATACACGCTTTCCCCTCATACCTATTCTGTCTATGAATAAAAAACTCATATTACAGGGTGGCGCAGAAAAACAGGAAAATTTTAATTGATGTAAAATGCACTAATGAACTCAGGAAAGAATACATTTAATTATTCAGATGCATGATGGCATTAACAATGACATTAGCAATGGCACTTACATGTTACTTTGTTTCTTAAACTTCTGCAGAGGTTTTCCTCACATTGACGGTGTGTGTACGAAAGTTAAAAAGACCAAATAATAACCTTATAGTATGGTGAAAAAGGAAAAGTCCTGTTTACACGAATTACGGCGCTAGAAATCAGAAATTCATACCTATCCGGAAAGTGCCAATTACACGGTCCTTGACTACTGTATTTCAAGAGTTTTGTTCACATCATTTGCTATCGTAGTTCGCTAAGAAGTAAGAACAACTATTTGCAAGTGCTTTTTGTTTAGATTTATTGTGCAAAAAACATACAGAACTTTAAAATATCGTTATTTTCCTTACAGGTAAGTATTAATTTATGTACGCTATGTAATTTAAGATTAATTGTAATTTTGAATTTTTTAAGGCTTAACGCGGAAATCTCGCATTTGCCATTTGGAAGCCAATAATAACTTCCATGGAGATAATTTCAATACTTTAAATCTTTGGCAACAGAGTTGAAAGGCTCATTGGTTCCTATAATAACTTATTTCAATTTTGAAAGTACTTGCAATTACGATCTAAGACCCGTCATTAGAGGATGAGATCCTTCGCAGAAAAAGAAAGACAGCACCTCTTTTTGATAGATATTATACAGACATTTATTTGGACCGAAAGAGCTTGGGATACCTGTAGATGCGTTTTTGAAAATTGTTTCTATTATTCTAAATAAGCTGAATAGCTTTAACGCGACCTAAGGTTATTGGGAAAGTAGACTCCAAAACACGTTAAACCGCACTCACAGCTACTTTGAACCCGCAATCACACGTTCCGAACGTGATCTGATCACCAGTGGGATTCGCGACATTTGGAGATCCAGGTCCACATTTAAAAATAGAAAAGGAACCTCCGTCTCACATTATATATAATAAATATGTTAAAAATCAGTTTAAAGTTCAAAAAATTCATTCCAGCAATTAGTTTTCTTTCATCATTCCAGGTACAAAATATAGAAAGTGATGGGATCTGGTAGGAAAACTACCAGTGAGTGGAGTAGGAAAACATGCGGGGAGCTCAAAATACAATTGTAAACACTGCAGTAGTGAAATCAGTTATAAAATTGAAAGAACCTATTTGAGCCCGTAAAAGAAAAATGAAGTATCAAGCACCGAATCCCAGCTGATGGAAAAGTTCTTAGAAGTATTTTCTGTTACAGAAGAAGCTGCTTCCATTGTTTATCCCTCCTCAGACCAAGCTCTTCCATTTCAAATATATGTTCAATCATTCCCAGCAAAGGGCAATGTTCAATGAGTGAAATTTGTAGTAAAAACCATAGGAAGACAAAAGGACATATTAGATACGGCAATAGCATTTTTTTTTTTTATTTATTTATTTATTTTTTTTTTTTTAATACGTAGCAAAGATTTCTTTCAATACCGAGAAAGGTAGTTAGGTTAGTTAAGAGTGTTTAAATGAATACCAAAGTAAAGTCCAAGTAGGAAAATTCCTATCCATGAGCTTTACCATCGCGAACGGCCTAAAAGAAGGAGATGCCTTGTCGCCATTATTATTTAGCTTTGTTCTGGAGTACGCTATAAGGAAACTCAAAGGTAGCAACTCAAACTGGTAGAAACTCAACCAGGCCTAGAGTTGAATGGTATTCACCAGGTTATGGCGTATGCTGATGTAAATTTAATATGGGATGATAGAAGAACAATGGAAAGAAATCCAGAGAAAACTAAGTACATGGAAGTCCGCTAAGATCGTAATACTGCAAACTATCGATAACGTGTATACTTTCAAATATCTAGGATCAATATTAACAGAAGAAAACTATATCCGCAAAGAAATTAAATGTCGACTGAAAGCAGTAAATACATGTTATTCATTCAAAATCTTTTGTAGTCGTGAATTCTGTCGAAAAATTTGAAGTTTAAAATATATAAAACGATAGTCATGCCTGCTGTGCAGTATGGTTGTGAAACATAATCGCTTACTCTGCGAGAAGAACGCAGACTGAAAGTATTTTAACTGGAAGCCCAATCGAAAACGACCATTAGGAAGAAGGTGGGAGGACAACTAAATGGATCTCTCAGAAATAGGAATACAAAGTAGAAACTGGATCTAATTGACTAAGGACAGAAATCGACAGAGAGCTTCTGTGAACGCGGCTCTCAACCTCCTGCACACCTCTGGATCTCTGAATAGGTCACACTGTTAGTTGCAGAATTAGATCAGTTAAAAACGATGATTGACCTATTAAGACCTGGTTGTAATCACCTTTGGCAAACCAATTGGAAAACTGTTAGGTCGTGCTACAGAAGAAATCGAAGTACAGCTGAGAAAATCACTAAAGTCCAGCAGCGTTGCTATAACATTCGATGGTTGGTTCAGTGTTCGTAATGATCCAATACAAGGAGTTTATCATCCATACAGGAACTCAAAGTTTTCTACTAACGTAAGTGCATATGATTACGGTAAAAAAAGCAACTGTAGTTGACTTTGCAGTACAAAGTGGGAAGGGAAATTTGGGATTAAGTTTTTCAGTGATAACGGACAACGAGAACAAGATAAAAAAAAAAAAAAAAAAAGTGGGAAATTCTAGAAGAAAAATACTCGAACGGGTTATTACATACGGGTGCTCAGCTCACGTTTTAAATTTAATTGAAAAGGAAGTTTCACCTCAGTCAGTCCACAAACATATTGTTGAAATACAAAAATATTTTCGAAATACACATCAGGCTCATGGGTTACTGAACGAAAATAATGGACTGATGCCACAGATTCTTAATGACACTCGATGGAATTCTCATCTTGACTGTACGATATCATTGGCAACTATCACATATATAGGGTAATAACACCTGAATATAAAGATGAAATTGATAAATCGATATCAAAAATTTTAGACAAAATTGGTATTATACGGAGGCTTTGTGTAAAAACAGCAGCTGAAAGTTGTTGCTGCTGTGTTGAACACACTCCAATGTGAGTCAACAATTTTATCACGTGCTGTTGAAGTTGGTTGAATTTATTAAAAGAAGTGCTACGTCCATATTATGGTCATTTTGAGCAGAGACTTTATCCAGCACTCAACCTTTTTATTTTCTTGTCAATTAATCTTAATTACATGGGACATCGTTTGAACAGTGAGCAAGAACGCATAGCAGAAGAATGGCTTTCCGAAAGAAATCGGGAATACTTTCCAGGAGTTATGGCTTTTAAAATTAAAGATACTGAGTACTTAGCCCCATCTGTGTTACAAGAAAGTTTTTCTCCCGGAAAGTGGTGGAGAAACATGCAAATAAAAGCCGACAAGTGTTCAGAATTGCCAAGTGAGTTATGATTTTCTTTTATTTCCCTTCATTTCCGGGTTGGCAAAAACCATAGTTTTTATTGAAAAAAACAAAACGCCTGTTTTATTTTTTTATTTATTTTTGGTGTAAACCCCTTTTTTAATAATTTGCTCTATGTATTTATATCACATATGGACAGAAATAAGTCTGTTTTTGCCTTGGTATTATTATGCAACAACAGGGTTATGCTCGAAGGGGTCACATAAGTTTAAAGCGGAATCCAAACCGCTTACATCCGAGAGAAATTGTCCTCCATCTGAACGCGAAACCGGGACTAATTGGCGACAAATATAATACGACTGCCGACTCACTCACGAAGGACTCTTGATAAAAATACGTTGTACTGATGTTTACATACTTGTTAATATAATTGTAAAGAGTCATTTCAGAAGGACAAAAAGATAAACAGTTGCACAAATAAAACCATTATACAGAATTACATATGGACAATTTCAAAGTACTGCAGAGTACAGAAGAACTAATTTACTCCAAGTTAGTTCACTACGATTTTTTAGTCCAAGTTTAAGAAATACAACGACTTAATTTGCATATGAGTAAGAAAAGTGAATGAAGATACGGACTATTTCAGTTCACTTTGGCTCTGACCCACTTATACATAAATAGATGCCAAAGATAATCCTGATTTTAATAAATCCTTCTCGTGGGGTTTGTATGACCCCCCCCCCACACACACACACAAAGTACGGCATTTTGATGTATTTTATCAACAGTAAACATTATTAAAACGAAACAATATTTAGAATTTTTCATTGATTGCAATTACATAATAATAATAAACTATTCAAAAATCACAAAAGAAACATTCATAAAATTATACCTAAGTATATATAAAAAAGTTGCTTTTGTAGTATAATCTCTCTGACTAATGAATGTGGAATTCAGGTCTGAATATAATACGAATAATATACGAGGATTAAACGTGATAACCCACAAATGTGTGATCATCAAGATTTTACGAGGTTACACTTTTACGAACATTTTTCGTTTCTTTAAACTAGCCAACCCTGCTTCATTCAGTCTAAGCATCAACGGCATCAATAGAAAGTTTTTTTTCTTTCTTTCTTTCTAGTTTTGGATCACCGACTTGAGATAGAAAAGGCTGTCAAATCAGTGAGAGTTGACAGATTTCTGTTCAAAAGACTGAAAAATCTAACGTTGAGTGGTAGGATTATGTGGTAAAAGAAGAGTACTATTTTAGTTTGAAAAATGAAATCTAAGTTTTACGTCCCAAGGTTAAGTCGGCTAGCCGTTGAATTCATGGTACGACAAATTTATTAATGCCAGTGTCAACTATGTGCAAAAATTGCCAAAATGTTGTATTTTGTTATTTATTTTCTGTTTATATTAAAGCTTCCACATGAAAAAAATAAAAAAAAACTTGCTTTCGGAATTTTTCTCGTAATAACGGTTTGTCATACTTCGTTAAATGTAAATATTTTTTCATATATTTAAGATCATTTACAACAATATTGTAAATATACTACATACAATAATAATTAATTCATTAATATTTAACTTTTTACAATACATATATTTGAATGAAATTTTCTCATTATCATTTCTTTGTATTTAGAGCAGGGTTGGACCACCTGAGTTTTTGAGCTTTCTGTTAGGATATTATTGGTACAACTGAAGTGATCACATTGAAAGTGATTTTTTATCATATTTTGAACTTTCCTTGGGCGAATTAAATGCGTTCATGTTAAAGTATACAACAATATTCAACGTTAGATCTATATAAAGTTTTGAATCCACTGAATAAATAAAAAGCCTTACCTTAGCTTGAGATAATTATAGAACAAATTGATGTATGGATTGTGTTTATGACCTATTTGAAGTAAAATATGCAATTTTAAATTTTAGAAAATACTTTCCGTGAATAGTGTGTTCACCGACTCGGCAACCCAAGCAAATGTTATTCCTCATACGTTTGACGAGTTTAAGGCCATAGGTGCCTGTACCACCAGTAAATATGTAAATACATTAGTAGAACTATTAGTATTATTTCTTACCTTTGATAGTAAGAAAAGTATTCAGCAAAATTTTGTTTTCAAACAACAACAGTTTAGTTCAGTCATTTGTTGCTACTCTTCAAATAAGCATTCTGTAGAATCAACACCAGCAATAGCGTAAACATTCTTGTCAAAATTAAGAAGCTTAATACTTAGAGTTCCGAAGACTATGTAACGCTACTATTTCAAGTGATGAATTTAAACTTGAAGTACTAGTGGAAGTGTCGATGTACAGTAAAGAAAGCTGCATTTTCGGGGAAACCCCGTCGTGAAAGAAGTGCTCGGGAAATTCCCGCAATTGAACGCACAAAGCATCGGAAGTGAGTACTTCAACTACAAAACTATTTATTTTAAGCTGGAAGATATTTAATTTCATTTAAAACATTTTGAAACATTTACTTTATAAAATATGAATTATAGGCCTAACTTTGTTAATTGTTTTAAATTCATTTTCGGAAAAGAGCCGTTTTGCTAGTACTAGGAAAATTCCCGTAATTGAACGCGCAAAGTATCGGAAGTGAACTTCAACAATAAAACCATTTATTTTACGCTGGAAAATATTTTCCATATAAGACATTTTGAAACATTTATTTATTTCATGCAACATGAATTATATCTTTGTTTTAAATTAATATATTTGGTATTCATATTTGGCGAACGTTACTAAGGCTCCTGGGATGACTCGATCTACATTTGTTCGTTTGTCTGACTGTACCACACTACAAGGTACAACTTTCGGTCTTTTAAGTTTAAATTTTCAGGTTACAGGCACGAGACACACTAAATTTTCTGTATAGACATAACAACATAAAATTTCAAACTGGCGCCATTTTTTTTTTTTTTCAAAACAGCGGGTATCCACGCTACAAAGCGCAATTTTCGGTTTTTTAGGTTGAAAATTTCAAAGTAGAAGCACAAGACATTCTAAATTTGCTGTATATATTTTCCCGGCAGTCCAATGTAAAATTTCAAAATGGAGGCCATTTTTTAAAACAGTGGTGAATAGAAAATTATTGCAAGTTTCGAGAATGACAATTTTAAAATATAAATCACATTTTAACACTTTTACCCCAATCCCAAAGACATTGAAATATTTCGAAAGAAAAAAAAAAAAAATAGGCAAAAAAAAAAAAAAAAAAAACGAAAATACCCATATGGGTTGTTTTTTTTTTTCAAAAATACCCGGGTTTTTTCAAACCCTCATTTAGAGACTGGTTGCAGGGTTGTCTACTTCGCAAGAGGACACTTGACAGCATCCAGTTACCGAGTGTCAGAAGCACTTAAAAAAAAATAATAATAATTAATAATAATTCGTTAATATAGAAAAGTTTTTTGGTGAGAGTACACGTTTTCATCAATCATTAAGTATTTCGATTACTTTCAAGAGTGACTCTGGTTTCACATGTTAAGCAGTCATCGCAATGAAGTCCTGAAGAATAAATAAACTAAATCGTACTACCTTTAAATGTAGTCCGGAATCCACGGGAGATCCAGATCTTCCGGAACCGGCTTCATTTTGCGCCTTCGGTTCTTTTTCTTTCCTAGCACAGTTTGTGCAGTTTGCTCTGTCGTAGATGGTTGAACATGTCGGTTTTGTGTGTGGAGTTGCCTCGGTCGATCTTTGATTTCTTCCTGATTTAAAGGCGCTTTCACTACCTCCTTATTTGAAGGCACTTTCACCACTCCCTTATCTGCAGGCGATTCTAACCTAAAATAACAGAAAAACATAACAAAAACCATGAAAATTAAAACCTTTTACTCACGAATTAAACTATAATCAAGACAAGTCTGTCTTTCCCCCTCCCCCCCATATCATCAGTCACTAACATACGCAGCAATGAAGCCATTTGAGGTAGACAAGCTCATGTGCGTATCCTTATTTGGCATTCTCTGGTTTCCTCCCACTTTCTTCATTCCACCATTTCGTTCATTACTATCCATCACAGTCTCGTTTAGCCTCGGAGCATAATCATGAGACATTAAACTTTATTTTAAGAAAATAAAAATAAACAATGAAGCAATTTTAAGTTGCAAACATTAATAACACGAGATTCAAGGAGTCGGCTAAGCGCTTTATCAAACACCTATCTGTTGGTACTAAGGCAAAATTCTGGGAAAACTTCACTCATGATGGCCGACCTTGGGATTTGAACGCCAGATCTTTGGGGTGCTAAATTTGAAGCTTAGAACGCTGGACATCTAGCCACGGTCGCTCATATAATTCTCCTTCTTTATTTAGAATCCCAATTTAAATGAAGGAACACTTTGTTCCCTCTTTATTTTCCGCGTTTCGTCATACAAATAATTGTATACTCTGAACTAGTTAGTTTCAATATAGCGAAAAACATTCGCCCATTATCGACTTTTAGCAAATCTATATATATAAAAGAGAACGCACAAAATCCTTTGTCCGCTCATCACGCTAATACGGCTGAACCGATTTCTTTCATTTTTGGGGGGTTGTTAGGATTTGGACCCTAGATGGTTTTTATCATATCACTTTAATTTTCAATTACCAGTGTCTTGAGATAATTGACCAATCAGGTGTCAATACGTAAAAAAAATCCTTTGTCCGCTCATCACGCTAATAGGGCTGAACCGATTTCTTTCATTTTTGGGGGGTTGTTAGGATGTGGACCCTAGATGGTTTTTATCATATCACTTTAATTTTCAATTACCAGTGTCTTGAGATAATTGACCATTCAGGTGTCCATACGTACAAATCCTTTGTTATTAGTTCATCATAGGTATAAAAATAAACGTATTTATATGCAACCCGCATGAC
This sequence comes from Thermobia domestica, assembly GCF_964235325.1. Lineage (NCBI taxonomy): Eukaryota > Metazoa > Arthropoda > Insecta > Zygentoma > Lepismatidae > Thermobia > Thermobia domestica. Next base: position 177,950,467 of record NC_137470.1, on the reverse strand, counting down.
CCTGTGACTCGGCGGGTTAACATAACTGACAGGCGCTATAAATCACTTGAAAGCGAAAAAGTAAAAATTATCTAAGTAACAAAGTTTATTGCGTTCCGGGATGACCGCAGCGAAGCGGGGCGGGTTGGAGTGACCGCAGCGAAGCGGGGCGGGTTAACATAAATGACAGGCGCTATAATGTTAACATTTACTGCAATCTACTATGGTTTTTATCATATCACTTGAAAGCGAAAAAGTAAAAATTATCTAATTAACAAGGTTTATTGCGTTCCGGGGTGACCCCAGCGAAGCGGGGTGAACGCTGCTAGTTTTTATTTATATGTATACGCAATTATTAACGTTTAACGGTTTTGTTAAGCGCAAACCCAAACTCTGATAGCCAATACCTCATGAGTCAAAGGTCTCCACTTAAGGAAATGTGAAGTAATGGTAGAACTTAGCGAGCTCAGCAGGCACATGAAATAAGCTGTACAGATCTTTCGTTTCCAAATTACTGACCAGTAAAAAATTAGTCCAAGCCTCAACTTTGGTGATCAAGATCTCGGGAACCAAAAGTCAGCACATCATAATATGACAGAAACAATGATAACACGGAACAAGTAAGAAGAAAATTCTGCCAACCAACAAATCCATCGAAGGGGAAAGTACAAACATGTGTTAAGGTAATGAAGACTCCAATGATTGTGAAAGCATCCACCGAAGAAGATATGAAGAACATCAGAAACAATTAGAAGCTAAACGAGACAATAATAGTAGGAAAAAAAAAAACTGCTAATAATAGACAACGTCTCAGCAGACGAAAAAACAACGAAATAGTAAAAACACTTGTAGAGCAGAATGCTACAAAAGAGGAAATGAATGAAGCATCCAGATTTCGTACCGGACCAAAGAATTAAAAAACTAAGTAAAATAAAATAAAACAAAATAAAATAAAAAAAAATAAATAAAAAAATGTCATTTGCTGATCGAAGTTACTTCTCAGATTAGAATAAAATCACTCAAAGGAGACAGAGTGTGCCTTACGAGGTATACGGAATAAAAAGAAAAATTATATATATATATATATATATAAATATATATATATATATATATATATATATATATATATATATATATATATATATATATAAAACACTCTTCAATTTATTTATTTTATTTTACTTATTTACTAGCTAAATTGCCCGTTCTTCTAACGGAGAGAATAGATTTATGGGAAATATTTGAATCCCCTTCCCCTTAGAATATTTATTGCAATGAAAATTTAATGCTGAAAATACAGAAAATGCTCTACTTTTGCAATAATTTTAAAACGTCCTACCCCACAGAATATGTCTTTAAACTGAAATGATTAAAATTCCCAGGTTGAAATAAGTACTACCTATCTTCCAAAAGTCATTTCAAACGGGTCAGCTATTTTACTGATTTCGAAAACTATGAACTCGACGGAAATTTCAGTCATTTTTGACATTTTATTTTTCATCCCCACTACCCAGGTTGAAATAAGCATGTATTTGGACTTCAACGGCACTGGGAGTGTCAGTATTATTTTCAATGATCCCGAAAACTATGGATTGCACACTAATATTGGTCGATTTGCATTATTTTTAAGACTCCTTCCAAATTCCGTCCCCTGGGGTACTTTACTCCCACTCTATCTTTTCATGATTTAAAGTCGTATTTCTAACAAGTTTGCTTAAAATTGCTCCAAACGTTCCGGAGTTTCTGAAATATACATTCATCCAAATATATACTGTATATATAGATGTGTCACTAACGCCTTCGGCGTTTCCCTGCAAATTCCAATTCCATTCCCTATCCTGTGGTTTGTCTCTTTCTGATGCCTGTATATCACATTGTTGTCCCTTTTCAATCTTACATCATCCTGGTGCTGCTTTAGGGCTGGGAAGGAGCAAAGGTCATAGAAGTAGAGAACAGAACTTTGGTGAGAAAATGGAAGGAAGCCAGGGAGATTATGAAGGCAGGAGACAAGATGATGAATTGGAATGCAGGATTCTCGATAAATAAAGAGTGGGAGAAGATTCTGCTTAAAGAAGAAGAAATGAAAAGGAAGAAGAAAGAAAAAGAACAAACTAATAAGAAAAATAAGGATAATTGGAGGACAGAATGTATCCAGCGAAAAAAGTAAACTTTTAATTTGACACGTGTTCAGCTAAAAAGTGAAAGCCACACAAGTGTTACTTTCTAATGAAGGGGCGGAGCCTAATTAAAAGTTGATCTCTGGATAATATATAAGTGATGACCAACTCCCAAGCAGCCAGAAGGAGTGGAAGTCTGATGAAGACACAGATAGTGTTGAAACTGTTACGTGATAGTGTTTTTTACATATTATCACATAACCTTACTCAGTGTGTTATTGTGTACTAGTACAAAATATCAGTGCAATAGGCCAATATCAGTGCAAAATACATGAACTAGTAACCTTCTCCTTCGATGCAAAACAACCACTTGACGAGTAACAAGCAGCATAAACAAGATGCACCTTCACTTCTCTTTCGTTGAGAGTTTATTCCCTTATATATACAGGGTGTTAATTAACTATACCGACAAACTGTAAGAGGTGATTCTTCACATCAAAATAAGAGAAAAACTTCATATGGATCTATGGCGAAAAGTGCATAGTTTCAAAGCTAGAACTGTCCAAAATCGCGACAAAGCTAAATTTCAATGGGCCCTATTTGGAATTCTAGAAAATGTGGATGGTGGTTCTTATCAGCGTAAAGGAAGCCACGCATACACAATCCAAATGTGCATATTTTATCAATTTTCAATAGGTGCACAGGGTATTCTCTACAGGGTGTAATTCTCAGATATTTTTCAATAGACTTTTCAGATATACCATGATCTCAAGAAGGGTCCAAAGTAGGCACGAGGTAAACCTTTACAAAAATGGACATCCAGTGCTTCGGCGGCAAGGCAGAAGTGTTAGGAACCAGCAGCTCCATGTTTCTTTGTGTTCGGAATAACGTGTGATATGTATTTCGTCACGGTATATTTCACGTTATCTTCACTTATAAGCGTAAAAGAAAACATTGTCACATGCTTTTTCCCGAGTACGAGAAACGTGCTGCTGACGGTCTTTAATATTTCCGACATCCCGCTAAAGGATTCTGTGCTCATTGCTGCCAAGGTTCATTGTTTGCCTACTTTGGATCAATAAAAAATCAGAGCATATCTCAAAATTCGGCATGTATCGATTTGGGCGATGCATTGGTGAACCATGCCACGGAGAACAGAGATTAAAATTCTTGTAAGGAAAAGCATGAGAGTAATGTGTTAATGTTCTATTTTATTTTCAAGTTGTGTTGTTAGTTTCTTCAGCGCAGTCTTTGAAAAATCATGTACATAATTATGGGCTACCTTGTATTTTAATTTCGTTTACTGCATATCACTTACCGGGGGCATATAAGTTCCAGAAAGCGCTGACGCTCTTGCTGTTTAAAAGTTGTCTTCTCTTGCCTGGTCCTACCTTCTGGTCATCTATAATAATAATATAAAACTTTATTAACGTTCCAAAAACATCTGAAAGCACAAATACAGGACCCTACAATTCAATTATTCTACATTAGATATAAACTAAGAAAAAAAAAAAGGCAAGGAACGAAGAAAATATCCTGCTATTTAGAAATAAAATGAGTGAGTAAAAATATAAGCTCTGACAATATGGTGAGCGTCAATTTCTAAAACACAACAAGAAGTAAAATCAAATATAATATATACAGTTATTGTAGTTAGCTACGAGCTTTATGATTAAGATATGTTTCATGTCATTCGGTTGAAACAATATTCTAGGTTTTGTGCCATACATTGCAACTTTTAATTCAACACTTTTTAATACATACTTTGCATAACAGCGGTTGTCAAGTATATTTTTCATACTATTTGTGTCCAGTGATTTTCTTCATCTGTGAAGCTGTCGCTATCTTCCTTAGCAACAGAACCCTCTCGCAATTGCAAGGCATGTTCTCTCAAAAATTGGCATCTGGTGGGTTTTTTTTTTTTGGGGGGGAGGGGGTCACTTCCTTGTACAGTCCGCAGCAAAAACCCTGCAACATGAGCATGTAAGTTTATTGTGAAACGACGAAGTCTTTTGCCCCAAAATAAGTGCGCAGGGGAGGACACCGAGGTTTCTCCTAGCTTGATTATTCGTGCCACTTAGACGTTATGTTGATTTCCTGGACTGTTAGGCGTAGTTTCACAATAAACTTACATGCCCATGTTGCAGGTTTTTTGCTGTGAAATGTACATAATCCATGAGTTGATACATGCTAGATCCAGAACATTGAAGAAAATATGCAATGGCCATCTTCTACTCGGACATTCTACTGTGTACTTCTTTGCATTTGGTCAATTTACATCAATACCATATTTCAAGTAATCATAATAGATGACTGTCTCCCGTCTTCTCTTTCTACCTTATGAAATTGACACAGAGGAGTTATGCATTGAAGTCCAGACAGCAATACTTTTCTCCCACTTACACTTGTATCCTGTCAGTGCATTTCCTGATTGACCTTCACATACGTCTGTAGTGCACATGCCCTTTTCTTTCTGATTCAAGCTCTCCTTGGAAAGTCATTTTCTATTTGGACACACAGTACCAACCAAGGTTGTCTGTTTCCTTCGGCTAATTTTCTATTTGTAAAAAAAGTCATCACAAGTAACATTCGGTCTTCTATTCAGAAAAGGATCCGTCCAGTACAATATATTCGCCTAACGTAAGTTCTGAGGTCGTTCTTGATCTTTTACCAGGTAGGGAACACCATTTAGTACATATCTTGACTTTACATCTGCAAGTAGCCAAAATTTGAGTCCAAATTTGTCAGGCTTATTAGTAATATGTTGCATAAACTTGCATCTCACTTTAGTAGGGAATAACTGGTCATCGATCGACACAAACACTTTCGTGGGGTTTATAATGCCTGATACAATTTTCAATCAGGGAGTTCAGGTTCCCACTAGTGAAGATCGATTTTCCTGACACAAATCCCTGTTTTCCCTGACATAAATTCTTGAATATAAATGGGAAGATATGGAGTAAGTTCTATTATACACATCTTCTAACAGCCTCCTCCATCTCCATAGCTGTCCAACAACACCTTTGATTACCATTCACATATTTTTTATGTTGAATATGAGTAATTGTTATTTACACAAAATTTATACATATATATATATATATATAATATGTATGTTTCAGTAACACACACCTTCATTTGCAAATTACTTTTTTTTTGCTTGAAAAAACAATAGGAAGCAGTCAAAAATATATTGCCCATTCTCTCTGAGCCTAATACTATCAGCCCTAATATTACCAACTCTGAGACATCCTCACATTTACATTTTTAAAAAGAATTTTACTTTGCTTTCAGTTCTTGAATTTGTTCTACGAGAGCGTCTTCTTCTTGTTTTGTAATGTAATTTCATTTGTTTCTTCCCTCTTCCAATTTCTTAACCTCAACACTTAGTTTTCTTTTTTTCGCCTTTGATTTTTACTTTCCTCTGCACTTTGGATTCGTTTCTAAGGTGCATTCATCATAGCGTCCCCAACCTGAACGAACTGAGAGAAGCATTCTTCAATCAATAGGAACAGATTGCATCATGCACCCGCCTCTGTGCCACCAGAGAATCATCGATTTGGTTGGTCTTATTGGGCTGAGAACCCGTCCTCTACTGAGGCACTGCCGTGGGATAAAATTAAACATATTTTCACAACATGCCAGAAATCGGAACATGATTGTTTCTTGGACATTACCTTTTGCAAAGAAATCATCTAACCTGATGCTGTCCATCTTCTCTTCGTATTCTCTGAAGTCAACTGCAAGAAACTGGATTTCAGTACAGAAAGACATAAATTGACATTTTGCTTTCTCAGGTACAAAATCAGATATTCTGATAGGCTCATGCAGAGTTTGCAGCATGCGTTTCACCCTATTCTGAGCAAGTTCTGGATTGTTCTTTTGTAACCTGGGGTCCAAAGCTGAAAGAGCACGTACTAGTTTGTATTTCAGAAGGCTCCTTTCCACAATCATCTTGATTGTGCCCAGCAAAAAATTTCAAGTCAAGCATAAAAGCTAGTGTATCTTATGGTTTCAGTTCTTCTGCCTTGAAACCAATGTCCACATTTTCATTTGCAGTCTAATCCAAAGCAAGAAGCTTCACTGCACTGTCAGCAAGTTTCATAATGCTTTGTTTGACACAAAGACTCATTAGATTCCTTAAGAAAGATAGAAGTTCTGAGTACAGGAAACAAACAAATGGCTCAAGACTCTGGAATTTCCTTTAAAATGGTTCACACTCTGCTCAGAAACAAAATTTATACTTCACGAATTGTCTCACCAATTTACGTTCCCTGACTTTCCATAACATTTTACGCAAAATGCATGATTTCCCTGATTTTCCAGAATGTGAGAACCCTGGAGTTCCACAAGGAAGGTGCCAACGCAACTTGTCCGCTTTTAGCCTTGAAGATCTAATGCTCATTTCATCAAATCGAAGATACTTCATTATCTCAAGAAATCTCTTTCTCCCCATAGTCTTTCTGTAAAACACTGGGCCACAGCTTTTGTTCCATAGTTCTTTTACGGGTATAATTTTAGCTGCATGAAATATCAATATTGCTACGAATGATTCGAGTTCTACAATCGACAGCTGCCAAAGGGAATCTTACCGCTGTGTGTGAGCTTAAATAACAATGCATTTCAGAATGTTTCTCAAACTAGTTGGGTCAACTTCAAAAAAGTTTACAGGAAATTATAGGTTAATTTCCTTCTTATTACCTGCTCTAACTAAAGTTCTCAAAAAGTTAATTAAAAGAAGATTAATGAGTTTCATAGAAAAGCATAGAAAAGTTCATGACAAAGAACGACGTGGGCGTCCATCTGTTGTTTCTGGTGAACAGTACAGTCGAAGAAAGGAGTAAGAACAACCGTATAACAACGTTTTTGGCTATCTACCGTTCAGTCCCCACGTCGCTTGTAGTGACTTCCACCTCTTTCTGCATCTGAAGTCTTTCCTTGGTGGTTAACGTAAATAAGAGCACAGTCATTTACAGGAAAAAAAAAAAAAAAAAGCCGTGAGCTGTAACTGCTGACATAAACCACACACGCTCATGCAAAAAACTATTCAAAAAATAGGGAATCCTTACCGGTCAATCATTATACATTATAGAAATGGCCACACTCACCAAGAGGGAGCCTATCATACTACACAATACAACTGTAACAGAAGAAATAAACATCTTTTAAACTTAGTTTTAAGCCGGCACACTTTAGGACATTAAGGCCCACGAAACGTGGTAATCAATATTTATAATCATCTTCCTGCAGACTTCAAGCATGAATCAAATATTGTGTGTTTTATGAGAAAGGTCAGAAGGTTTTTAATAAAGTGTATTACAGTATTAAAGAATTTCTAGATAATAAAATTACATAACTTGTTTTGATTATCGACAACTGTTTTTTTTTTAAGATTAAATATTTTCTTTTTCTTTTCTACATTTAATTTTGTGCTGTTTAATTAATGTATGTAATTTAATACAGTATATAAAAAATATAGTACATTATAATGAAACGAAATGAAATCCTAAAGATTAAGGTTCCACGATTATGCTTGTTAGGCTAAGGGAGACGGATGATTAAGGCAAATTAATGGTTGTAAGTATGAAGTGGGAGGAAACGGGAGTACCCCGAGAAAACCCACGAACACGATGGTGTCTACCAGAAACTTACTTGGCCGGCGATCGAACCATGGACTAAAGGTAAGCACTCTGCCATTGAACCATAGTGTCTACAGTACATTATATAAGGAAAATTATTCTTAAATTGTTGTAAACAATTGCAAACTAGCAACATCAGCGTAATGCATTCTGAACTGAATCTCCGACCGCCAAATAGGTTATGCAAAGTAAATACATTAAATGAAATGCGATATACGTCTTATCATTGGACAATATTTTGATCATATTGAATACTTTCGTCCTGCTACTGTCATAACGAATAGCTGTCATGTCATAGTATCAATCTTATCGCTGAACATCTATTTTGCGTTTACGAAATAATTTGGTTTCTTCAGTTTTCTCAAAAAACTACGCATGGGCTATTACACTGATGCATATCACTTTGGTCTACTCAGTAAGATCTATCGATTTCTTTTAGTTTAACGCTCCATGATTGTGTTCTTTAGGCTAAGGGAGATTAATGGAGAGAAATGAGTGAATAATTGATCGAATGAAACTGTGGGAAGAAACGGAACTACCTGGAGAAAACCCACGGACACCATGTTGCCCACCACAATCTTACTTGCCAGGGATCGAACCAGGGGCCCTACGCACGAGAGGTAGGCGCTCTACCATCGTTCCTCCTTGTTAAAGATCAGACGATAGCAATCGATAAGGGTCACTGGTAGAGCGCTAACCTCTAGTGTGTTGGATCCTTGGTTCGATCCCCGGCCAAGTACGATTGTGGTGGATAACATCGTCTTCGTGGGTTTTCTCGGAATTTCCTCCCACATTCTCATTCCACCAAATCTTCCATAATCGTTTCCCTTAAGTTAATAAATGTAAATGTTGGACGTTAAATTGAAAGATTTCATCTTTGAAAAAAAAAATGAAATCTTTAAGTTTTACTTCCCACGATTATGCCGCTTAGGCTACAGGAGACGGTGGTGATGAGTAATGAATGAAATGGTGGAATGAAGAAAGTGGGAGGAAACGGAAGAATCCCGAGGAAACCCACGCACACGGTATTTCTCTAACACAAAGTTCATTTGGCGGGGGCTGGAATCGAACCCGGGACCCCAAGCACCAGAGGTGAAAGCTCTACCACTGAGCCACCGCGAGCCCCATTTGATCTTTGATCTTTAAACAACTTTTCTTTCTGCTGAACCTCAATAATGTTGTAGAATAGTTCGTAATTATGGAGGGATATTGTAAAAAAAAAAGTAGGAGTGCACAAGAAGTATAAAATACAGACGAAAGCTGCTTAAAAACACCAAGTCAATGCCCAAGAATGGTAAGGGAAAAAAAAAGCCAGTGAAATGGATTGTCGCCAGATCATTTTTTAAATTGACCTTACGAATTTGAAACGATTTGTGGTTATTAACTATTCAACATATACCTACAACCATTCACAAAATCGTCTTCAGAATATACCTATGACACAATGAAGAATGACCCATAAATTTCTCAATTATCAAAAGTGCCAGAAGCTTATTCTAATAGATATTTCACAAACCTAAAGCTAGACTACTGCTTCTGGTATCCCAAATAGTTTTTTTTTTTATATAAATTCTTATGCTAATGTTATAGTCATATGAACACACAAAATTACCATCACAGATGAGTTTTTTTTTTTTCTTTTTATGGGAAGTCGAAGTTGGAATGAAGTCAATGTGTAATAAAATAGATTTCAAGCTATTCCAAAATCCACGATAAGTAGGGACAGCTAGCTACTTCTTTCGAGGAAGACTGATTTTAGCACTTCTGGTTGAGCCTTCTTTGTTGTTTTCCTACACGAACCCAATATTTACACTTTATAAGTATTTATTAGTTTTTATCCTGTTTTACATTTCTTTTGTTCTTTGATAATGTTCTTGAGATGGTAACGAAATGTATTAACAGAATTAGTTTCCGAAGATTAGTAACACTTTTATAAAATAAATAAATAACTGAATATAACTAAAAGTTATAAAAATAGCATTACTTATATAAAAAAAGCATCGAACCACTTGGCGTAACAACCCATCTTGAGGGCCTGAGGCTCTCCAACGCCATCTGACAGACAGAGGCTGAACCACGACCAACTTAGCGACGACCACGTGGTCATTAAGCCGCGTTGCCTTATCTCTAACATGTGTATCAGCAGTTTTCTAGGCCTAGTGGTAATCACGTCATTTATTCACGTGACTCCCCAGTTTGCCTCACGACGCTGGGTGGACGCCGAAAATTGGGAAGCACCGGCCGGAACCACATGGACGTGAGTGCAAACATTACTTATAAAAATCGAATAAAATCGAAAAGAGTCACTATGTGGGAAGTTGACAGGCAAGGTAATATCGGTGGTGTCAAGAAGTCTCATCCTCATTATTTTCAGGTGCAAGGGCAGTTGCATATTACGAGAAGAACCTACTGTATATATGCCATATGGACACCTTTTGGAATCAAATTTGAAAAAATTTTAAGAGACGATGAATTTTGGGTGAACGAAATGTTTCCCAAATTAGAAAAATTCTATTTCAACTGTCTTTTACCTGAACTCATTGACCCGCGACACTCAAGATCAATGCCTATTCGAGACCCGAAATATATATTGGAAGCACAAGAAAAACTACGTCTAAAACGTACACCTACAGGAAATCGGATGACAAATGAAACTGTAGTCGAATGAATTTTCATGGCACCTGTTACACCTAGGTTAAGTTCATACATAATCCTTTCCAAATCATGAAGAATTATGGAGAACGTGTCTCTTTTTTTTTTTTTTTTTTTTTAGAGGGTCTTAAGTGGAGATTATATGTCACAGATATTTGAGGACTTGCAAGAAAGAGCAAAGGAAGAGTACAAGTTTCATTAGAATTTCAAGGGTAGTGGTTCGGACTGTCATGATGAAGAGGATGGAATGGGTGGCTCACCACATAGAAGATCTGAAAGTAAATGGAGTACGGCAATTTAGCTGTCCCAAGAAATGAACAGATTGTGTGAAAATACCATACGGAGCAAAGTGGTGTTACGGTAATAACCTCCATTAACAGAAACGAGATTCTGAACATAATTGTGATGAGACCATCTTCAAATGGCCCAACTAACTGTATATATTCAAATAGATTACACTGTATATTTAAATTAACATTTCTACTTTGAAACTTGTATAATTACGTTTAAATTTCATTTATTGGTCTGTAATGCATGGAATATTTTCTTTCATTTTTGCTTATTATTATTATTATTATTTCGATTTTGTTAACCCCAAACAAATGAATTTAAGTAAACTTAAGTAAATCTCGTGATAATAAATAATGAGTTGCAAAGCATGTTAGGTTACATGATAAAATATTCTAATGTTTCAAGCGGAGGGTACGAAACCACATTGATTTCACTAACTGTGAACTCATTAAATAAATAGCCGACTAATATCTGTAATACATCATAAAGCATGCTACATTTCTACCAGGTGAACAGAGAATTAACACTTAGTTTCGATATTCGAGTCCCGATATGAATATAAATAAGTAGTTTTATGCATTCCATTTTAAACTGGGGATCACGTACTCAACAATTCTACCAGTTCTATTGAATAAAAAATTACATTTCAAGCAAATTAAGCATGTTATGTAAAGTAGTCTTGCATGGATCATTTTAGGGGTCAAGTAGTTTGTAAGGTTGAACTAATTGAAGTTTTGTATTTATTTGTTGCATGTGTCTATTGCATTTTGAAGGGTACCTGGGAAAGCAGCCAGGATATTCATGCTGACGGTTGCAAGCCCGTAAAAATGTTGAGCAACAGCTACCCCAGGGAACTAGATAGTTTTTCTGAATTTAAAGTATATTTTGATGGATTAGTACATTAATTTACAACATATACAGAATTACAACTGAACATTTCTACTCTACTGAGGAAAATTGTATGGAAGCCTTTTCCCAAACTCTCTCCAATTTTATTTTTTTTAAATTTCTTGTTGTAAGAAACTTCATTGATAGCACACGCAATTTAGATTTTCCAAAAAAATTTTACTATTTTCAGTACATTAGGACTGAATTTACGGAAGTGCAACCCTGTGCACGTGCACCGGCGCCAGTTTTTTAAATGTTGTTTATTGGACAAAATAAAATGAAAGTTTTCTTTGTCCGGTTGTGACTTGCGATAGAGATAAAATTAGAAATAGAAAAGAAACTAATGACCCAAGAAGCACTTTTCCACTGGCTGCTTTTCTTTCTGCTAAACGTACACTGTATCTCCAAACCGGTAGATAGAAGATCGAAGAAATGACCGCACACCATTTCCACTCCCTCTTGCTGAGAGTGTGAACGAATGGCAATAAATAGTTCTGGTTTTCTTGTTTTTATTTTCTTACAAAGGAGATCGTTGAAAAAAAAAAGTAAAAATTCTGAACCATCCTGTGACGAAGAATTAGACTAGTTGAACATGAGGAAGTTTATAAACACACGAACAACCTCACCCATGACCAGTTTCACCCCCTATTGAAACACATGCCCTGTTGTAAAGTCAGGGAGAGGGAGGGGTTAGAAAGGGATGACAAGAAAGGTCCTTTTCTTTTTCTTGCAAAACATATTGGTGAAAAGAGGCGACATTCAGAGCCATCTATTGACGGAAAAATCGGAGAATTTAAAAACTATCTCTGGTAGACTGACTCTTAAGTATAATATACACTACTTTTTTCGATTATGGAGTGGTGCTTTGTTAATGATTAACGAAAAGTAATTAGAAAACTTTTTCGAGTTCATCTTTTTTAGGTTATGTCGTTTCAATTTGCGGCTCACACAAAACGAAAGAGTTCTTCAACTCTAGACTAAATCATAACTAAAGGGAAAGGCCAGGCCGATAGCCAGCCCAAAAATGTAGGGGGGGGGGGGTAGAAATCAGGGAGGCCCGATCCAACCATATTATAGTTGATTTGCAAACTTACCGTGAACATTTTAGGGGTCCGGCCCCCCTAGACCCCCTTGGATAAGTATAAAATAACTAAGAGGAACTTACGATAGAGCAAAACCCGTACAACGATCTGACGGACAGCTATGTCTAATAAGTGTAATATAAAGAGTTCTCTAAAAAACTTTCTTACCACACGACCGGGATCAAGACATACTTTTTTTGGGGGAGGGGGGGGGGTCATAGAAAATGTTTTGCATTTATCTATTTCAATTGCGTCATAATGCTTTTATGGATAATAGTTTTAGCTGAGGACATTATTATTAATTATTATTCTTATGTATAAGTTCATACGTAGAGAGCTGAGAAAACTTGCGATTGTTGAACATCAAAATGCCACTAGACTAGACTTCACATTGTTTCCTTTGTTGGCATCTTACAGTATACTTTTATCTTAAGTCCAAATACCTGCTTACATTTTATGACATAAAATAAGGAAGAAAGTGGCTCAAGCTTTTCCAAGTGCCGGTCCCAGTATCTGTCTGATATGAAATGAAAAAAAAAAAAAAAGGAAGAGTTTGGGCATTTGTTATCCAACATAGAGGCGGGATCACGGTCAAATGAAACGAAAAAGTTGCAGTTAGTATTCTTTCTTATATTGTAGGATACTTTTTATGGATGAATTGTCAATAAGTGACAAGACAATCCTTTATCTTGAAGCACGAATGGTTACATACTTAAAAAAGTTCACCGGGAGGACTTAAAACAAGTTCTAAATTATCGTGAAATGAGAGTATTCTTCACAAATGTGAACCAGTAGCCATGTGATAAATGTAAAACATTGTGTCAAGTGCCATGTTGAGAATGGAGAATGCACACACCTAACACTACATCCTTTGCTTCGTTTTCTCCAAGACCCTTCCATTTCAAGAAATAGAGTTAGTCGTGTGTTCGTATATATAAGACTGGCCACCCTGAAAAAAATCTTCACAGTCGGGAGTGGGTGGAGAAACACAGCTGGAATTGTCGCGAAGACCGAATTCCGTAGACTTGCAACCTCCTGAGATGCGGATTATACCTACATAGAAATACAGTAATAAAATCGTTACCTGTTAAGCACGGATTCGTAGTAAAGTGTCTCAAGGTAGTGTGCAAACATAGTCCGAAAGGATCCACACATTTGTGAAAATCGGATGCAATAAAACTAAAAAGGACAAAGAGATCTGTGGGAGATCTTGTGGAAAACGATATAAAACAGTGTGGTCACAGTGAATATACCTGAACCTAAAATATGACTTAGATAACTGGGAAGAAGTTTTAGAAGAAGAGTAAGATATATATATATTTATGAAATTTACGTAAGTAATGAGCCATGTTATCTTACAACAACAAATGCATGCAATGAAAACATACCGGGGTATAACCTGTAACTTTCATAATAACACGCAATGCATAGTTCAACACGTAAGGTAAGAATTTCCATGTATGTTTTGCGCTATCCTTTAGTATGTGTACACGCACCGTCACTGACGCGTGTGCTTTCTACGGTCGCATCCCCGTACGATTCCTTCTTCTGCGCCTCATGAGACGTAAAACTTTAGATTTCATTTTTTAAGTTCTCCACGTCAAACGAGTCTGTTAACCATGGTTTCCTGAATATTGTGCCGGAATTATACAAACCATAAAGTACTAATCGCAATGAACGTGTCAAGAAACGAACTACCTAACGTCACTTAGTTTTCAGAAACTAGTCGTTCACGCGCATACACATCGTCGCTCACGCGTCAGGTCACTTCGGACGCACTTTCTCGATTCCGCTCAACTACCCCGTGCTGGAGTCATGCTTTAACTTAGTATACACAACATTCCTACCATTTACAGTGACAACACAGCACAGCTTGTTTTGTGGCTTTTACACCAGTTTTTACAGCATATTTCCGAGGTTCACTCGAGCAGATGGCCCAACCAAATAGAAAATTTCAAGATAAAATACAACTTGAAACGTTTTCTGTGAAGGAACGAGAGCGTGAATATAAGTAATTACTATCACTGCAGAGCGGGCAACGTTCTAGAACACAGGCCCCCCTTCCCATTTAGCTGTAATAAAGATAGAAAATAAAATGCCTTGCGGAGCTTCACTCGCTAACGCTCGCTCGGCAATATTATGAATTAAATATTAAACTTTCGTACAGAAAGGAAACAACCAAGGGAACTGTGTTCTAGAACCTTCATTGCAGGGAGTACTGAAATGAATTTTTCAATGATAGTGAAACTATTGTATGTGTAAGTATGCTCTTCCACTATCCTCGTATATGCGTATACCTTCCTTCGTTGACGCGCCTGCTCCCTACGGACGCACAATCTTGCTAACGAACGGGTTCTCCTGCTGCGCGCCTTACCTAACTCGGTGAGATAGCAACTGTGCTTTTATTAGCAACCTAGTAGAAGTTAGTTCGTGTTTTATGCATTGTAACTTTTATGCCATACATCCACACTATATTTATATTGAACCTTCTTGAAGTCAACCTACAAGTATTAATGGGAGCTTCTCAGTGCATGCTCTGCTACAAGAAATACAAAGTCCTAACCTAACCTGAAAATGTAAAAAATGTGTTAAAATTTGGTAGAACCGTCGGAGTATGTTTAGTACAAGGGGTCCAGAAGCACGTAAAAAAACACAAAATTTACAGGAGAAATGAATGATGCAAGTACTTAGACGTAACATAACGTAACCAAATCTAACCTAACCTAACACAAACTAAGCTAAGCTAACCTGAACTAACCTAATATTGCTAAAAATAAGCAAAGTTCTATCATTTTTTGGAAAATTATACGGGACCCCTACACTAATATAACATAAACTACACTAGCCTAACCTAACCTACCCTAAACTAACCGAATGTGAACAGAAATTATCAAAATTGTAACATTTTTTAGAGAAGAGAGCTGGAGCCCTTCTGCTAAACATAGGCCGAACCGTCTGCTCGAGTAATGACTATTCCCGGAACACGCAAAACGGTCAAAAAGACGTGTAAGACTAAAATGTCCAGCTTAAGTTTAGAGTTGCCCCTCCAGTCTGAAGGTGCCCTTGGACTTTGCAACATACAGAAAACAATGCCTAAAGTATTAAAAATTGTTACATTTCGCTTAACTTCAGTACTCCGTGGGCTTCACAAAAATTTAAAAGGTTTTCTTCATTACTTTTGCGCATCCGTTACACCTGTTCGCCATATTTTACAACTACCATGCTACTGAAACCTTCCGCAACCGGCAAATAGTACTAACTTGCACATATGTATTCTCGCATTAAACATAACTCTCCTGCCAAACTTACATTCCTAAACATCAAATAAAAACTTCAAATTATCATTTCATACCTCATTTCTCCTGTAAATTTTCCTGATTTTTATAAAAAAGCGGAAAGGTAACTCTAAACTTAACCCAAATGTTCGCTCAGGTATCCTTGCGAAACAGTTTCTTAGGTAGTAACATTTAATTTTCTGATAAATTAAACATTTTTAACATTTTCAAAAATGAAAATTCTGTGGCACAAACGAGATAGTATTCTTGTTTTTTAGTACCTATGATGCACAATTTGGTTATTGTCTTTTGCTCAGCAGTTTTCATTGTATATGTACACTAAAGACCTCCTAAGGTGATTCAGCACAAAGGAGTGCATGTCAACACACCAAAAATGATTGATTAAGGAACCGAAATTAGATAAACTGAATGATAAGTATATAATTTATGTACGGATTCGTAAAATAATTTGTACCTAAATAATAAACAAATAAATCGAACTCTCAATGAATAACCAGTCAACAGTTTCCTATGGCAATACATTAAACACAGATGCGCCATTTTCAACTGATCATAGTAACTAAAACGCGAATAATCAAACACAGTCATTCAAGTTATTTTATAACAACATAAAATTAATAAGTTTATTAAAAAAAATCAGAATTAACTTACGTTTACCTTCCATGACGACAAAAACACCGCCAGCAGAAACATGCAAAGCAGAGTAAGAGTTGCCAGATCTTCAAGTACAAAATGTTTTTGATGCATACTAACTACGGGCGCACCTATGGAGCCGTGTCGACTGCATCACTGGAAATGAAATGAAACAGGTAATTGGTTGAAAGTTCGTAGCAGAACTGAAAAAATATAGAATAATGGATGGTACGAAAAATTTTCTGATTGCAAATAGTATATTACAAATATAAAATGTTGATTAAATATAGATATGGGACTGCACTAAGATGAATTGTTCTAAAACACAAAATGGATTGCAGTAGTAAAAGAATTGTCAAAATGCAAGAGAGTACTACATATGAAAAATTGCAAAAACTGAATGGAGTCCAAACAGAATATCTTCATACTAGCATGCACGTCGAAGATTTGCAGGGGCATCTAGTGTTGATAAAAGTATTTATACTCTAGTACATAGAGTTAATATATGTATGTGCTCATTACAACACTATTACTTTTATTCCCTTCATCCATTTAATTAAATAAAAGGAACATTATTTGTGGGGATTTTCCGTAATGGTTTCCATCAACGCAATGCAAAATTATAGGTTAAGTTTAGAGTTACCTGTCCGCTTTTTATAAAAATCAGGAAAATTTACAAGAGAAATGAGGTAAGAAATGATAATTTGAAGTTTTTATTTGATGTTTAGGAATGTAAGTTCGGCAGGATAGTTATGTTTAATACGAGAAAAGATATGTGGAAGTTAGTACTATTTGCCGGATGCGGAAGAATTCGCGGAAGGTTTCAGCAGCATGGTGCTTGTAAAATATGGCGAATATGGCGAACAGGTGTAACGGATGCGCAAGAATAATGAAGAAAACCTTTTAAATTTTTGTGAAGCCCACGGAGTACTGAAGTCAAGTGAAATGTAAAAATTTTTAATACTTTGAGCACTATTTTTTGTATGATGCAAAGTCCAAGGGCACCTTCAGACTGGAGGGGCAACTCTAAACTTAAGCTAAAATTAGCAATAATCGTCATAGTACCCTTGGACCTTATGCAGGGTCGTTTTGACGTATGATTAGAGTTATACTAAGACTCTGACTATGGCACTAATCACGCTTCAAAACGACTCTGCAAAAGTCCCCTCATGTCCTACCAAGCAACCAAGAAAGTTATTGCGATTTTTACACCTGCCGCTATTATTCTTGGGTAGTCATTTCTGCCGCCAAGGTTACCTGTATTTGAGAGTTTCCGAAGTCTGATGGAAGTATGCATAGTTATTCTGGGGGCTACTTAGGGCAACGTAAGGGACCCGCGATAATTTGCGTTGCAGAGTTATCCCGTAGGGTCAAACAAGCTCGCAAACCTTCCCGTAAGTCAAGGGGATGCCTAGGGATTGTTCAGCGCACCCTTTGCTAGCCCGTAGCAGTTTCTGTTGTTGTATAAAATGCATAATATCCATTTTGACAAAATATTTGAGTGTGTTAATGAGTTTACCGAATTCGTTGAGCTGATTAAGCGATAATAAATGACATATTTTGATGGCAACGAATTTTAAAAATCTATACCAATTCCTGAAAGAAGATTGCAGGATATTTTGCTTCCGCTAGTACAAAGATTGAATACAAGATTAAAGAGTTGACTAATAAATTCAACCTGAAATAAAATAAGCGAGTGATACTTGGTGTTACCATATTGGTAGTAGATATTAGATTAGATTGTGGATTAGCTTAAGAATTGATTTCAGGGATCAGTCGAGGGGCATTTCTCCCCGATAACCATAACATTCCCTTGGGGCCTCTAACTTATCGTGCTCAATGTGGATTCCCAGTATTTTCGTTACTAATACATTTTATCTTCAATATATTGAAATTCGCCAAAAAAAAAAAAAAAAAAAAAAAAAAAAAAAAAAAACTTCTGGAATCATCACTGATGGGGAAAATTGATTCAACAGTTATACATATTTCATCGTGAAAATGTGTTCTTACTTCCTTTTCCTTGTTGTGTTTGCCTACATTTCCCAGTTAGCATAGGTAAAGTTGAGGAGCGCTACCATCAATTTTTTTCCACTTATGATCTAACGTCTTCTGCATTCTTGGTTTCTTACCTGTCCACCAGCTGCGTATACATTTATAATATGCTCGCAAACTTATTTGTTATAAATAATTAAGTGAGAAAACCATGCACGAAAGTCTGCTAAGCCCCCAACACAAGCTAACTTTGCATTTTTCTGATTTCAAGCTGGGTACAATTTGAGGAATCACGTGTGATTTTGCCCGCGGAACCAGGCACATTCACGGTGGTGGTGAGTGCATACGGAAAGACAAGCGTGGAAAACATCAACCTTCTGTTTTGCGCTGTAATTGCTCAAAGTACGCATCGGTTCAAATGTACCCAAGGGCGCCGATCCTGGGGATGCCAAGGGGGTCCGGACCCCCCAAAGCTCATGTGGGCTCTCTAATTGTATTTGTGAATATACCGTATTTGGCATAATTTGAATGCAGTTTGTCTTAAAATCCTCATATATATGCCGTCTACATCTGAATGCCCCCCCCCAAATTCACAGAGAAATCGGCGCCCTTGCTTTTACCTGTGATTGTGGAAACAGTGTTAAGAAATATGGTTCATAATTATGCAATTATAATGCAAAACTAGGTTCTAGTGACAACCTACTACAAATTGATGCATATTTTTGTACTGATTTGAGCATTATTCGAGCAGACAGTACAACCAAATTTTGACACATTTCTTACATTTTCAGGTTAGGTTAGAGCTTTGTATTTCTTTTAGCAGAGCATGCACAAAATGAAGAGCTCGATTACTACTTGCAGATTTACTTCAGAGGGCTCAGTACAAATACAGTGTGGACATATGGCATGAAAACTACAGTACATAAGACACGAATCAACTTGTGCTATGTGGCCAAAAGCGCGAATGCTATCTAACTGAGTTAGGGTAGGAGCGCATCAGTGGGGCCCGAATGATAGCGAGCAGGTGCGTCCATCAGGAACAGGCGCGTCAACGATCGGGATATACGTATATACGAGGATAGTGGAAGAGCACACTTACACATACAATACTTTCATTATCACTTAAAATTCATTTCAATATGCTGTCATTGATGGTAATTACTTATATCCACACTGCCATGCCTTCACGAAATCATATTTTACCTATAAATTTTCTATTTCGTAGAACTGTCTGTTCGAGTGAACCCCTAATTCGCTTACATGTATAACCACCATCGGAAATTTACCCATTCCCCACGGACTCACCTCGACTAATGCCCTCCAGCTTCACTTTGGCATGAACCGTAATAGATGCAAAAAATAATGCTTGCAATGAACAGCTTGCATAGTTTGGTGCGTGGTTTTGAGACGTATGGAGTACTAGATAAGTATGTATGGGCACTATTCAGAGTTGTTTTGATGTATGATTAGCGTCAAACTAAAGATCTGACTACTGCAAGAACCATATGTAAGTCTAACTCTTTAGTATGGTACTAATCAGTCGTCAGAACGACTTTGCATAAGGCCCTATGTGTCTTATACAATTGTATGCAATTGGTTGATAAGACTCTAGGAATAAGTTTTACGCTATTTGCATGGAATTTTCCAAAATAATACTGTATTTATAGACATAATTTTTATGCCCTCCTGAGGTTAACCTTTATATTTCTACTGGAAAATTGTTTAGAAAATACATTCTCGAAAATACTATGGGCTGATATTGTCAAAAAATGTACAGAGTATATGTAATTTATTTCTAGTGGGATCTCTATTGTAAAGCTACAGCCTCACACATTTTCCAGGTACATATTCTCCTTATTTCTTTTTGTGTGTTAGCCGACTTTACCTGAAAATTAAAAAGGAACTCTATTCCTAATCTATACCGTTATTTTTCCGCTTTTCTATATCCTCCTTATATCTTTTTGTCACTTAACAGACTTTATCTGAAAATTAAAAAAGAGCAGTATTCCTAATCTACACCGTTATTTTTCCGCCTTTGCAAGAACAACTTAACAGACTTTATCTGAAAATTAAAAAAGAGCAGTATTCCTAATCTACACCGTTATTTTTCCGCCTTTGCAAGAACAAAGTTCAGAACATTTATTTAATTTTGTTTGATATAGCATACATTGTATGTATGCAGTTGCTGCTTACGATGTTAATGCCTTATCATAGTAGAATTGAGCTTCGGAGTTTTAGCTTCAACTTTTTTTTGGACGAAATTTTAGCCTCGCCCGAGGTGTGGCTAGACAATTCTGTCCTCAGTGTTAACCGTACCTGGGGGATCACTTTGGAAGCTTTATGCATTGCACAGTCAAGGGGAAGGTTGAGGTATCGCACAGGTACGGTTCGTCTAGGGGACCCCTACGCGGTCGACTATTCATATGGCCCTGAATCATTGGTAGGTCGGCTAACGTAGATAACAGGTCGCATTTGACAGTTCGAGATCAAGTATTCGCAGTGAACCATGTCTGTGTCGAATGCAGTAATCAGGGCTTGTTTACTCTATGAGTTCAAGTTGGGCACAAAAGGTGCGGAAGTAGCAAGAAAAATATGTGCAGCGTATGAAGAAGGTACAATTAGTGAACGGACAGTTCAAAAGTGGTTTCAGACGTATTCGACCGGCGATGATACACTTGAAGACAAACCTCGACCGGGCAGGAAGTAGACGAATGAGTCTTCAATAATCTAGAAATCAGTACACAGTGTCAAATTTTGTTACCAGCTTGGACGGTAGTGGAGATGAAGTAACTTGTGATTAAAAAAAAAAAAAAAAAAACTTCAAGACAGAAATCGTGCTTTGGAACTTAAATCAGAGTAACTAAAAAAAAAAAAAAAAGTAAATCAACAACTTCAGAAAATAAAATGCGAAATGAGAAACAAGCAACTGGCAAAATGTTCCACACAAAATGATCGGAGATTAAAGTTCTTATAGTGCTGTTAGGTTTATTAGAAGATGATGACTCAAAGACATAATGCAAATACCAAATGCAGACAACAAACTGTACTTGTTTTCATTAACATTTGATAAACGTAGAAGATCGAAATTTAAGGATAATTCACTGATATAATATTGAAGAAAGTTAGTCGTATAGAATAGTTTCATGTTTATAACTATGTATACCTGTCTCTATTTTCTCTCTCTCTAATTAATTTTTGTAATTAGTGTGACGGAAAATTCAAGACAAATGGAAATTTCTACCTCTCGAGATGGGGTTTTATAACGTTTCAAGTTGGCATCGCAGACGGTCAGGTCACGTTTCTAGCACGTGTGTGTTTGTTTGTTTGTTTGTTTGTTTTCGAGATCTCATTGTCGAAAGGATTGGAGACAAACATATAAACTTTTCTTTGGAGACGAACATATAAACCTAGCATTTTAATATACAGATGAAAAGAGTTTAAATATTGTGTTGAATTCATTTTAAATTTTGAATAAAAGGGGTGAAGAAAGTGAAACAATATTGACCTTTCACCTTTTATTTGTCAAATTACCGAAAGTAGGGAGAACCCATTTGAAAAAGAACCCTGGACCTACTGTTTATGAACTCTTGTTTAGGAGCATGAAACGAGGGAAAATAAACGACGAAAGTATAGAAGAAAGTATGGCGATCGTGAGAGGAGGGGACGTTTTTTTTTTTAATTTACAAAAATGACATCATTCAGAAATATTTGTTCATTTTTCCTTCTTCGTTTCTTTCTTCTCAACTGAGGGGAGCGGGGAAGAAATTTCGGAAACATTTGCAACGATACAAATCCAAGATCAAATAAACTACCGTATTTACGGGATTCGAAGACGCACTTTTTTGTCGATATATTTTGCCTCCAAAATCAAGGTGCGTCTTAGATTTGAGTTATGCAAATTTATTTATTTATTTAACAATCACCAGATACAGCTCAGAGGCCATTTTATACTGGATATCTAACAACAAAAATAACAATGGAAAGGATTTGGGAAGGTATCGGCCAGGGCCTGTTAAGAGGTACCATCCCGGAATTTGCCTGGTAGGACTGAGGAAAACCCTTGAACGCCCCAGTCGGGATGGTCGGCAGCGGAAATCGAACCCACGACCTCCCGAATCGAAGCCAGCAATCTACCACTTGAGCTACTTCGCTCGGTGGTAAGGCAGATTAGATGGAGTTTTGCCAAAAATTGCTAATCCCGTTAGTCACAATTCTGTAAAAAAAAAAAAAAAAATGTATTTTGTGTGTATTTAGCCATCAAAAGTGGAAAAAATAGTGATGCCGATGAAACAGATGATGAGCAGTAACGTGTCAGTGTTGTTTTTGCTAGTGTGTGTGTGCGTGTACATACTAGCCATTTCGTCTATTGCGCTTTCTCCCGTATGGGTCATCTTTCCTTTTTCTTCTA
Organism: Thermobia domestica; assembly: GCF_964235325.1. NCBI lineage: Eukaryota > Metazoa > Arthropoda > Insecta > Zygentoma > Lepismatidae > Thermobia > Thermobia domestica. The sequence continues at coordinate 177,927,490 of NC_137470.1, read as the reverse complement.
TGCGTAATCTCGTCTACCACCTTATCTTTTGTACTGTGCCGTCTCTCAGAGATGTATTATTTTCTTCCAATAGTATTTGTTCTAAACGTAAATATCAGAATTGTGAAAAAAAAAACTTTGCAGTTATGGAGCTCTTGTGCAATTGCGCCAGTTATTTCGTGACGATTCACATTCGTTGATTATCCGTTTTCGTTTACATGAAAAACAAACGTAGGACATAAAACTGTGGAATAACAGTGTCCCGCAGCATGTTGAGATACAAGTCGTGGGTAACAGTTCCATTAAAAAGATAGGTCTAATGATTCCTTTACATAAGCGACTCCCAGATCGCTCTGTAGTTCTCGCAGGATAGTTGGTCTCTTTTCTTATGTATGGGGTTAATTGTTCCTGTTCTCCGGGCAGGTCATATGGATCGTTCCAAATTTTTTTAGTAAGTGTATGCATTACTTTTTCTACTTCTTTTAATTCTTTCGTAAGGAATTCTGCAGCGATTGTGTCTACTCCAGGGATTCTGCTACTTTTTTTTTTTTTTTTTAATCTTTTGATTGCTTCTGTAACTTCTTGAACTGTCGGGGTCTATGTTGTTCCTGATTACGTTTGTGAGTTTGATTTCATTATTTTCATAATGTACCTGTCCTGTCTTTTATGTTTCCTTCCGCTCATAGTATTTAGCCCTGTGGTTAAGTACTACTTCGTTAGAATTGAGTAGGTGCTCGTCCTCGTCCTTAATAACTGTACTTGAAACCTCGTTTTAATTGTTTGATTTCTATGCAGAAGATTCTTCCGGCCTCTGTACCTCATATTTTCATTTTCAGTTAGTTTATTCTCTTGGCATTTTTTTTTTTCGTCTGTTGGATTATTTTCTCCCTTTCATCCTCGCTTCGTTTATGTTTCCTGCCTTTCCCTTGTCCTGTATATTAGTGTTCCTGGTTGTATTTCTTTGCTATGTTGCATTATCTGTCAAATCAATCATTTCGTTTGGGCTTAATGTTCTTTCTTTTCCTGATACTTTCTTCTGTTGCTCTGATAATGTTCTCTTTTTAATGACGTCCATATCTCGTTAATATCCCATTTTGCTCTCCATTCTGTTTGTTCTATATATTGAGCACTAGCGGATCCAGAAGGATCGTTTGGGAGGGGCGGTTCGCTTTCTCGAAGATGAGCGTAGCTTCAAGGTGACCAGAATTTTAATTTACAAGAATAGGACTCATATGAATACGGGGCTGGAGGGGGGTGGGTGTAAAAATGATTCCCAGATTCCACTTTGACACCCGAACATTTTTTTTTTCTTTTTAATGCGATTATTTTCTCTGTAGATTTAAATTAAATACGTACTTCCGTTTCGGAGGCGTGACGGTGTCATGATTCACTTCACACACAGTCACCGCAACATATGAGATGCACTGTCTGGCACAGTACTTGCACAAAAGAAAATACTGTATTGACATCATTCATTTTAACGAAAGAGTCTACAATTTGCTCTAATCATTTATATTTTGAGTAACAATTGCGGGACAGCAGTTACAAAAATTAATACAAAATTAATCTCTATATTTGTGTGGGGTCCATGAAACATAATATAACTATAGTTATGCTTACAACAACAATAAAATTACTTAGCTATATTATACTAGCCTTCGTCTAGGTGGGGCTCGCCCCCAGATCCCCAATCTGCTCGGCATACGACCTTGCACAATATAGCAAATGCTCATACGTGGTACTGTGGCACAATATTTCAAGTTCTTCCTTCTGTCTTTCATATAGAATTGGATTGAGCTAAAACTGTCACGAAATTCCAACACCTCGTAAGGCATTTTAATGGGTGGGGTGATGACTGCCACGGATGCTGACTGCCGCAGCCAATTATTGGTGCTGATTGCCAATATCAAGATGCTGATTGCCACGATGGCGTGCTGACTGCCACAAGCCTGAGAGAAAGTTGCTAGACGTAACATTACCGGACGCCAAGAAGCATGAAAGAAACGTGATGAACCTTAGGATGGTGTTGTTCAGACCAACTCCTAACAAAGGTAAACATGTCTCTGTATGTACACTTATGTCCAAAATTACTGTCGCATGACTATAAATATGTTGTTCTAGTAATATAATTTGATAATGAATTCGCCCAGTATTTCTTATAATGTTAGTATGTGTATAATCGGCAAAGACAAGTATGTGGTAAATTTCATGTCAAAAGAGCAGTAAATAAGAACAATGAAAGGAAAACAAAATTTTCTTGTCCATTTAGTTACATTTTATTTTACTCATTATGATTTTCGTATTTATATTTTTTCCTATGAAATTTACCACAAATATATATTTCCTGATTATACACATAGTATCAGTATTAAAAGTACTCTGCAAAATCATTATCAAATTATATTCTTACAAGAAGACAGTTATAGATATGCGACAATAATTCTGGACATTAGTGTACTTTCAGTTTTGTCAGAGAGCGGTGCGTACAAAATTGGTACGATTTATGTATTCTCACTTCAACTCCCTATGTCATCATGAACTGTGTACAGCTGCACAAATTGTTTCGAGCAGCTCTTGAAAGTACCATCAAAAAAGCACTGTTGGTTGTCCCTCACAAGGGAAGTTCAGGAGAAAACACTCGCTTGCAGAGAAATTAAGAATGCCATTTGAAGCCCCAATTCATGCTGATTACAACAACTTAATAAAATTCATGTACGGTTGAGAACGGTTCGAGATATTCAACTTGGAAGTTTATGAGAAAATGAGGATATGCGCATTTATACGCGTTAAGTACAATATAATTAGTAACGAATATTGACATACGAGTTGAAAGCTATAGGAAGTAACAGAAAAAAGTGTTTCGCAATAACTAACGAATTTGTTAGATACAATTAGTCATTACATTGTTCACAATAATCATAGGTTAGAGATGAAAATTGATCACTGTTGTTCTTCTGTCTTATGAAGAAATAATGCAGGCAAAAGACTCCCTTGCACCATGAACATTATATATGTGTAATTGCGTTGCATCCGTCAAGGGAACAGTTCGCAGAACCAAAGCAAAAAGCAAATTCGACAAGTGATTCAAAAGCTATAGGCCTATAATTTGTTCGTAACCTGTCTTGTAAAACGCAAACTTAAACAATCCAATGTATCGCGGTGATCAGAAATGATTCGTATGGACACGAACTTTATTTGATTGTTTCGTTGGCACATTATAACGTCCAGATGAAGAAGTTTCATACTATGTACAAATCTCCTGCCATAATCTTTGATTGATCTGAATCAAAACACATCAAATGGTTGCACAAATCATGTGCAATTCTTTGATATCTTTTCAACCATTACGTCTTTGCCATCCGTCATGCAACTTGTAATGGACAATTTGTCTGTGAATGGACCCTAGTGACAAGGGCACCGATCCTGGGAGCCGAGGGGCCTTGGGCCCCCCAAAGCTCATATTTATTTATCGTATTTATGAAAATACAATATTTTGCATAATTTGAATGTAATTTGTCTTAAAAATCCTCATATATATATATACCTTCTGTATCTGAATTCCCCAAAATTTACAGAGAAATCAGCGCCCTTGCCCAGTGATCAAGCAATAGCAAGTTCAAACCATCAGGCTTCGCCATGGCAAAGAATACTTAACGCGTTGAAATGTGCATCCACTCATTTTCTCATATATATTTCCAAGCGGAATATCTCGAACAATTCTCAAAGTACAGGAGTTTTATTACCTGTTGTAATCAGCATGAATTAGTCCTTCAAATGATATGCTTATTTCTCTGCAGGCGAGTGGTTTCTCCCAAACTTCCCTTGTCAGCTGGCTTCAGACCATCATATCCATTAAATAATACAATAAAACAATTAATATAAACAATGAAATGTACAAATTGTACGTATAACAGTAAAGACAATCCTTTTATAAACATCCAAGTATATGTTGTTCCACTTAGTAAGCAACTTTGTAACTTATAGGATGCTACATATATTTGCTGTGATGATTACTAAATTAATCCCTAATTAATTCCTACTAAATTAATTAATAGTCATAAATTTAGTATGAGGGATTAATTCCTCTCTTTCCAAATACAGTTTCTTCCAGGCTCGTGGCAGTCAGCAGTCAGCACCTTCATATTTTGAATCAGCGACAGTCGTGGCAATCAGCACCAATAATTGGCTGTGGCAGTCAGCACCCGTGGCAATCAGCACCTATCCTTTTAATGAACCACCCCCACCTTTTTTCCTTCTCTTCTACGTTAAGTAAAAAAAACGTTCAGGCAGATGTTGAATTATTTTAAATGAAAAATCAAACTACCAACTTTCATGTTTCTAACCGCAAGGGATCGCGAGATATGGCATCTTATAATAATAATAATAATAATAATAATAATAATAATAATAATAATAATCCCACCCCCTTTTCTTCCCTTTTAGGTAAAATATCAAAAATACTGCTATACGTATTGAATTATTTAAGTGGAAAGTCCATATACGAAATTTCATGTTTCTAACCTTCAAAGATTCTTAGATATTGATATCTTATTATAATATTTGCAATCGCCGTCACTTTTTCTTTCCATCTCTTTTTTCTCCGTTTTACTATAATATATATATAAAAAAAGTGGAAACACGTGTCAAATTATTTTAAATGAGAAATCCAAATGCCAAATTTCAAGTCTCTAGTCTTAACTATTTCGAAGAGATGCACCCCATTCTCCCTTCCTTTCTTCGAATTAAAAAATGTCCTTCCTTAGTGATACCCTACGTAACAAATCTTACATACTGTCCTAATTTCAAGTTTCTAGCTTAATTGGTTTGGCCTGTGCGAAGTTACTCACTCAGGATTTTGTCTTTTATGTGTGAATTACAATAACAAGCTTGTGTTATTTCTCAAGAAAAGATGGAATGCCATTTGACGTCACAAGTAAATCCCTGGTCCCTTCCTAATGTTTCCGTGTTGAACCCCAAAAGTGACGGCTCTCTTAGTTGATCTAGTTGATAGCGAACATACCTATGATCTTTGATGCATGAGGTTCTGTGGTTTAATTCCCGGTAAGTGAGCATCGAACACACTACAGTGGGTCAGATCCAACTTTAAACTCTAGTTTTCATTCTGTAAAGCATCGCATTTGACAAACAACGTAAATACATATCAATCAATCAACCAACCGAAAAGTCTCCTCTTAGATTCAGAGAGCTTTTCGGTAAAGAACGCTGAAGATTCTATATTTCTCTTTATTAAAGGTAAATGTAATTGAGGTTATAATCCGGAATTCCGAAATCCATTTCATATCCTTTTTCTAGGACACAATAACACATTTTTAGTACAAAGAGTGAGCCGTCTTACCCTCCTTATTACAGTTGTTCGTCCAACGAATGAATCATATTCTCGCTTCTTTGGGGCTTATGATTACCGCCCCAAGGAACTAGGGAGAGAAGTATTCACAATTCAAATATGTCTGTATTAAGCACTATTAAGTACCACACATTTTTATTAGACTCTGCTAGGCTTGTCACACAGATTGATCGGTCGGGAAAAAGACCATATTAGTATTTCCCAATGATAAATGCTGAAAGTTCAAAACACCCTTTGGAGAGGGCGGTCGCCCCCTCCGCCCTCCCCGTGGATCCGCCAGTCATATTGAGTGACTTGCTTCTGTATTTGCCGGCTCGTTGTTCATCATTATTTTCTCCATTTTTGGTGGATCAGATTTCTACTGGATTTCTACGTTGATGTTTGTTATTACTAGGTAGTGGTCAGAGTCTGTGTTGGCCCTTCTTTTTACATCTTGAATATTGCAACAGTATCTGTTGTCTACTGCAACATAGTCAATTTAATTTTTGATCTTTGCATCTGATGGTTTCCAACTTACTTCGTGTACTCTTTTATGAAGGAACCATGTACTTGATATGATCATGTTCTTGGATGATGCGAAGTCACTTAGTCTCATGCCGTTTCTGTTTGTTGTTTCATGTATTTTCCAATCGCGGATTGAAAACAACTTTCTTTTCCAATCTTTTCATTCACATTACCTACAATTAACTTCATAACGCGTTTCGGGCATTGGTCATAAACTTTATCCAACTGGTTATAGAATTCGTCCTTGAGATTGTCATCATTTTCCTTCTGTTGGTGTATGGACTGTAATGATGATGATGTTATATTGTTCTGACTTCATTCTAATTTTGCATATCTTGTCGTTAACTGGGTAAAGTTGATCACGTTGTTTCGTATATCACTGACTATGAATCCCTCACAACATATTTTATTCTTGTCGCTACCACTGAAATAAATGTTTTCATTTTGTCTCTGGTGAATTCCCTTATTGTCTTATCTCATTTCATATATTCCACAAATGGCTGTATTATCCCTCTGAATTTCATTTATTAGTTCTTGAGGTGCTCCTGATCTATGTAAAGTTCTGATGTTTAGTGTTCCTATTGCCACCTGTTTGTCCCTTTCCTGTTTCCTATCCCATTTTCTCTTGATCTGTCCATTCAGAGGCGATTCTTCACTCTTCTAACAATGACATTTCTTCCAGTGTCAGGTTGCCAACCTGACGACCAACCTCCAACCTGAGGATCAGGCCCAAGTTATCTTGTCCCCTTACTTTCCGCAGGGGTTTCATACCCTGTTTCCAACGAACTTAACAGTACCATCACAAGAAGGCCAAGATAGGAGAGGTGGTAGGCTTTATTTCAAAAACAGTAGATCTGCCATTCACCTCCCATCTTGGCGCTCCACACATGCATTGCTACCCACAATACCTCTCTTCCCCGTCAATACCCATTGTTTGCTTCAAGAATAATTCCGAGACTAATAATTCCTATGGGGAAAGAAAATGTACAACCAGTGACGCCTCTTGTTATACGCAAACAAACCAGGCTATTTTTAACATTTAACATGCTGCATTGAAAGGATATACTGGAGCAGTGAGACTTCCGCGTCCCTGTCACGCCAACAAAATGCGGTAAATACAACACTGGCGTCCTAACCATGGACGGAATTTGCATTTTGGCCATGTTAATATACAGATGAGAATTTTTTTAACAGACTGTATATTGGATCACAATACCGTCATTTTCTTCATGTACCAACTTAAGACCAGGTCCGTGAATTCCTGCTGGGATGTTCTTAAATGCATTTACATTAGTGTATTTTTAGTATCTACAAAATAGTGTACGCACTGAATGAGTGTATCACTATATAAGTGAGTATAATATTTAGTTGTTTAATTTTACTTCTTCAGTGAATATATTGAATGGCTAACAGGGAATTACTAGAATAAAGTTGGTATTATTGATACGTGGTACAAACTTGCTTCAGTTATATATTTGTTTCTTTACTTTCAGGATCCTTTGGATAACATTATAGCAGGAAGTCATTGGTGGGAAACAAAAGTTGCCCAGTATTCTTAAGCTTTCTACTGATGTTAAAACATTCGATAGAACAAATTTTTCGAATTAGACCTTCCGGCTACGTTTTCGAGCTTGTAGCAACCCACAGAAATTTAAATAAAAGTAATAGTAGCTAATGATGATAACTATTTTGTCATTAGTTACGACTATTTCTAACTATCTGGATAAATATGTGTTAATGTAAAATTGACAGTGTGTGCTTGTTTCTCCTTATTATGTACTTTTAATTGTAAAACTTTGTTTACAGTTACGTTTTACTGTAATGTGTTCCGTGACATATTAACAACTTCGAAGTTTTTTAGAATCGCTCCGTTACAGAATCATACAGCCGCGGAAAATTTGTATCTAGGAAAAATGTTTCACAAATGATTTACAAAACAATCAAACCAAAACATATTCTTAAATCGGAAATTCGTGCATTGGCAAATGATAATTGGAGGATTGGAACTGAGTCATCTAACGTTAGTACAGATACCTTAATTAGCATGTTTATTCTGCATTAAAAAACGGTTTCTAACATATTGAAAAGAGGTATGAATCCTTACCAAATTATAAAAATTTGTATTGTACTTTAATATTCATTAACTACTGCTTTCATCCTTAACGCCCCTGATAAGTTTCATACTTACTTAGGAAGCGTCCAGCTGAGTCAAAGATTAGTGTATCATTATTATTATAGTAGTATCATCTTCTCAAATTTTTGCAAGGGAAAATAACTTGCCTTAAGGGGTACTGCACTATCTATGTGAGATAAACAACAATCTATTGCTAGGATGAGATTCTTTTTATAGTAAAGTTTTATTTACAATATGTTAACTTTTTGCCTTTTTGTAGTTTCTTCGCAGTCATAGCTTTCTCGCTGTAGCCCATTATCTATTTTGATTAACAGACAGCGCTACAGCATCGACATTTATAAAGAACACTTCTAGAAAAAGAGAAAGAGAGAAACAAAGATTAAAAAAAAAATCTTACATGACATTTCTGAACTGTTAGTCGTTATTGACTGACGTAAACTTCTGCATTGACGCTTTGTTCGAACATCTGTAACTGCTCCATATCTTAGGCACACGGGAAACCTAATAATTCTTCAAGCCAGTTGTCTTCGCTAGCATGCATATGAACATTTCTCTTGACACACCTAGAGTTCTAGAATAACTTAAAATGATTCTATGTATCTGCGCTTTGTAGTTCTCTATTTTTAGTCTCAATTTAATTTACATGAAGCTGTTTGCACAATGGGTGCCATGTTCTCGAGCAATCGACCAGAAGCAGCAGCGTATTGATAATTCAGAGCGTGTTTTGGTGTTGATTTTACGTAATGGAATGGATACTTTTGCATCGATTCAAGACAACTAATGAAACATGGATCCACTATTACACCGAAGTCCAATAGACAGGCTGCAGGGTTGTTGCAAGCGGATGAAAGCTGACCGAAGTACCCAAAGACACAATGTTCGACCGGCAAGGTTATGGCCAGTATTTTGGGATGCGTATCGTGTAATATTCATCGACTGTATGGATAAAGGGAAAATAATAACTTGTGAGTACTATATTACATTGTTGGACAAATTGAACCAGATCAAGAAAAGCCGACCGCATTTGAAGAAAAAATAAATGTTGTTCCACGTTGAAACGCACCTGCCTACCCATCCATAAAAGCGATGGTGAAATTGGTTCTTTAGATTACAAATTGCTTCCTCACGGACCATATTCTCCAGATCTATCCCCAGCGAATACTATTTGTTTCCTAACGTGAAGATTGATATGACTACCTCGTTGGTGCAAAATCTTTTCCTGAAGCAAACATGGAAGCCTATTTCGCAGTTTAACAAATCGTATTACTCCAAGGGAATCAAAATGTTAGAGAACCGTTCAAAGAAACGCATTTCGCTTCAAGGAGATTATGTTGAAGAATAAAAAGATTTCACATGAAAAAAAGGTCATTGGTAGGCCTAGGACTTTTCCCTCCATATACAGGGTGTCCAATATACAATGCAACCCGGAATTTGGGATAGTAGAACTTTTGAACCTGAAGTGATACACAAATAATGAAGCCTTGTTCATGCATATATTTTTAAACTAAGAAGCAACGATTGAAGTACACTAGGAACAACACAGTGTTGCCAGATGTATCCGAAGGTGTAAATAATTTTTTTTGGCAAAACATGTAAATTGACTCATAACTCATACGTATGGATGTTATTAATTTTCAGTTTGTTAAGTTGGAGTAGCTTGGAAACTATGGAGCAGAAAAAAGAACTTTTCATTTCCACCGATAACTAATCCGATGAGGCCTCTGTAAGGCGGAACTATGGAAATCGCAGTTTTCATAAATTAACACTCTGAATTGGCAACTCTGCTGATGTTTCAGTGCATCAAAAGGTGTGTTAAGGATCTGTCTACATTATGCAATTCCTGAAAACAATAAAAAAACAAACTTTGAAATTATCATGATAAAATGTTTACTTACATGCACCCGGCTACAGCGGATACTGGGAGTGTCCCCTGTTTTGATTCAAACACTGGTTCACTCGTTTCACCAGGCAACTTTACGAAGATTAGAAGTGTTAATGTTCTCAATGGCACTGCGAATGTTCGTTTCCAGGTCTTGAATAGTTCTTGTATACCTCTTGCTTTAAATAGCCCCATAGAAATGAATAGTAGATCAGAGATATCGATCTTGTAATCGGGGCTCAGGGTCATTATCCTCAATAACGCTGACGCTAGCTCAGACATTTCCAAGTCACTGGATTTAGGGACAAATACTATATATATATATCGGGTGTTCTAAAAATGGCCCCCACGGACAACACAACGCTATTCTTGAGGACAAAATAAAGCGAAATTGCTATATAATGGTATACCTTCTGAGACCTCTTCAGCCGCTATGGAGAATCAAAATTTCCCATTTGGCAATGCCGCAGATTAATTTGGAACAATTAGCGCTGCACTACGAATTTATCATGCAGTTACATGAATTGTTGACTTAAGTGGTGCCACTGCTAACGCCTAGAAACTAACTGCCATCTGGAAAGAATCGATGTGACTCTTTTATGGCTTGTAGATCTCCATAGTTATTTATCTGCGACGCTGCCACATAGTGCAATTCGCGCCTCCAGACGAGGATCCAAAAGGTAGACAATTATATATATATTTTTCGCTTTGACTTATAGAATAGTGCTCTGTAGTTCATGGGCGCCATTTTTAGAATACCCTATATACTAAGTGATCAAAAGTATCCAGACACCCCAAAACATACTTTTTCATATAAGGTGCATTGTGCTGCCACCTACTGCCAGGTACTCATTATCAGCGACCTCAATAGTCATTAGACATCGTGAGAAAGCAGAATGGGGCGCTCCGTGGAACTTACGGACTTCGAACGTGGTCAGGTGCTTGGGTGTCACTTGTGTCAAAAGTCTGTACGCGAGATTTCCACACTCCTAAACATCCCTAGGTCTAATGTGATAGTGAAGTGGAAACGTGAAGGGACACGTACAGCACAAAAGCGTACAGGCCGACCTCGTCTGTTGACTGACAGAGACCACCGACAGTTGAAGAGATTCGTAAAGTGTAATAGGCAGACATCTATCCAGACTATCACACAGGAATTCCAAACTGCATCAGGGTCCACTCCAAGTACTATGACAGTTAGGCATGAGGTGAGAAAACTTGGATTTCGTGGTCGAGTGGCTGCTCATAAGCCACACATCACGCAGGTAAATGCCCAACGACGCCTCTATTGGTGTAAGGAGCGTAAACATTGGACGATTGAACAGTGGAAAAACGTTGTGTGGAGTGCCGAATCATGGTATACAATGTGGTGATCCGACGGCAGTGTGTGGGTATGGCGAATGCCCGATGAACGTTATCTGTTAGCGTATGTAGTGCCAACAGTAAAATTCGGAGGTGGTGGTGTTATGGTGTGGTCGTGTTTTTCTTGGAGGAGGCTTGCACCTCTTGTTGTTTTGCGTGGCACTCTCACAGCGCAAGCCTACATTGATGTTTTAAGCACCGTCTTGCTTCCCACTGTTGAAGAGCAATTCGGGGATAGCAATTGCATCTTTCAACACGATCGAGCACCTGTTCATACTGCACGGCCTGTGGCGGAATGGTTACACGACCATAACATCCCTGTAATGGACTGGCCTGCACTGAGTCCTGACTTGAATCATAGAACACCTTTGGGATGTTTTGAAACGCCGACTTCGTGCCAGGCCTCGCCGACCCCAAGAAACCTTCCAGTACCTGATTGAAAGTATGCCTGCGAGAGTGGAAGCTGTCATCAAGGCTAAGGGTGAGTCAACACCATATTGAATTTCAGCAGTACCGATGGAGGACACCACGAACTTGTAAGTCATTTTCAGCCAGGTGTCCGGATACTTTTGATCACATAGTATATATATATATACGTATCTTGGACATGCAAAATACCGTTTTGTTATTTTTCTTAACTCTTTTTTATTCTACTATGAGACCCAGATGTTTTAGAGTTGTGACTGGAGACAAAGAAGGATAGATTCCCACGATTTGTTGTTGGTCAATGGCCAGAACAGTACCCTGATCAAGGGGTGGTGAAGGAAGATGTGAAGAAAAAGCAGTACAGAAATTCAGAAAATGGTTGTACAAATTTGTTTACCCTGGTAAAACCATTAGCTATATCGTCTCCTTTCACCAGGGGGGAACTTCAGTAATTCTGGAAAATTCTCAAGGTTCAAGCTAACAATCTCAATTGTCAACTATTGGCGCCTGACGGCTTGTCGAAAGGTAGCGGAAGTTTTGGGCTATGAATTCTCTTAAGATTTTCTGAAAACATCTTTTGCTCTAAGGGAAACACTTGTAGTTCATTAACAAGAAGTAGTTAACTACAAAATTAGAATGTACGTATGTGCGAAAAAGAGTAAAACAAACCCATCTAGAATGAACCATTATAAATAAATTTGTTACTAATAAGTGATTTTCTATTTTTCGAAAGGCATTTATAGAAAATATTTGCCACTGTTTAATCAGTTCAGATGAATGTTTCTTACTCTACAGACAGCAAAAGAGCGAATCTGATTTCGGTGTGTGTGAGTGTTCATTGGAAGGTTACGTGTTGAATTCATGAACTCATAATGGATTCAAAACGTAGAAAGTTGAAATGAATTGTGTGTATTAAACATACTGTAGTATTTTTTTCAGTAATGTATATTGTTATGGTTACTCTATATACATTATTTAAAAGTAGCTGTCGTGTCATTGCTTATTAAAATTTTGCAATCAAGTAATACTAGAAATTCTATTCTAAAAGTACACCAATCACACTTATTTTTTGTAAGCTTGCCAATTTTCAATGGAATCGATGATAGCCAACATAGACAGGTGTTACTGGAGAGAGAGAAAAGCCAAAATAAAGTGCTTCGTTTTCCTTCCTCTCTATCTCATTTCTCAGTTTTCAGGAATCTAACGTACGCGACTTTCACCAAAAGCCCTCGGAGTGCACGCATATCTACCTTGGGTATCCCTTGCGCCCTTTGGCAATGCCACTGATTATTAAAAGAAAAAAAGGTTTTCAGAAAATGAAGCTTTATTTTTCTTTATTAGAAACAATCCTGCAGACTAGATCTCACTTCAGATATGCTTTAATGCAGTAATTTTAAACAATAGCGACTGAAAATATATTACTAATAGGAATGAACCAGACGAATTCGAAAGCTGAAGTATTTTTTCTTATTTCAATTGTCAAGTATTAGTACCATAAAGTTAATGTTAATTGTGAGATCAACTGCTTATAAAAAATGTTATACTATACTACCATTTACACAGGACTAATATGTACAGAAATTGAGCATAGTCATGGAACTTAAATGTATTTTTGGTATATTTATAGTTAAACATTTTTACTCCTCCAAAATAATCTCAACTTATTTCAAATATAATTACTAATACTTCTATATTTTAAAAATAACAGGAAATCAACCACAGACCTTAAGGAAACTATATTCATGTTTCCATGTGCTTACATTTGTCTGTCATTGTCTCAAGTGACTAAAGCATAACCTAAACAGAACTGTATTTTTATTATTTGTTACTGCTCAAATATAAACTAGCAAAATATGCCATTATAGTATATACAAGCTGTTCCTTACCGGTTACACCAACAAATAATTTTCGTCGGATCACAGTTAACAAAATTGAACTTAAACTAGTCTTCAGGTTTACAAACAATTCGCTGAGTCTTGTCACCAGCAACAGATAAATTTTTCATGATAAACTGGAAAACTGCTCCACAACCACCACAAATATGTACTTTTACTTTTCACCTTCTAGGGCATGGATGAAACTTCCGTGATCCAACAGGTTTTGTATTCCCAACAGACGATGAAAATTTCTCCGGCACTCAACTGTATTGGCATACCAAGACTTGTTTTGATCTGAAATACAAATAGTATTTGTTAAGTTTAGTACCAAACCTTTACTTTAAAAAAAACTCAGTTTAACGTCCCACCATTATGCCCTCTAGGCCAAGGGAGACGGATGAAGGGAAATGAATGACGATGGAAGAATTGGTGGAATGAGAATGTGGGAGAAAACAGCAGTACCATGCAAAACCCAACGGACACGATGTTGTCCACCACCAACTTACTTAGCCGGGATCGAACCAGGGACTCCACCAGAGGTACGTGCTCTACAACTGAGCCAACGTACCCCCTATGTTATTACATAAAAAAATATTACGTATAAACGAAAAGACGGTTGACAATATCTTTATGCCCTTTTACTTCTTCGAAACATTTGTATCCTCTCACAACTCAAAAATCTGCTTGAAATCCGAGTTCAATGCCCAGTGGGATCTCATGTGGTTCGGATCCCAGATTAAAATGTAGGTCCACGTTTCATATCGCCTCGCTGCTGAAAGCGACACTAAACCCACAATCAAATCAAATAAAAAAATCTGCTTCACAAGCGATCCCATTCCTACAAAGATAACAAAATTATATAGGTACATTTTGGATCATGTAGAGAAAATTTCCTCGATAAACAGTGTATTGAGCACAAGCTGGTTTTCATCACTAGATAAGTTTTTCTTTTTATTTCACTATTGGATGAGGGGGCAACGGTGGCTCACAAGGAAACCGATTAAAGTGTGATATGAAATTGTGGACGACTTTATGCGCAACCGAAGTGTTTTTGTGAACAATGAATTCCATTAGAGGTAAAAACTCTCAATCTCAACTGTTCCGGAGATATGGAGCGATAAGGGGAAAGCTGGTGATTTGATGTTTTGTAGATTTTCGGCTATTGTGAGGGTGAATATGTTTGAAAATTGCATTTAAACGTTAAGAAAGATGCGTCAGAGTGAAAAAAGTGGTGTTGAACGTTGAGGTGAGTGACGTAGTTTTTACCCGAGGCCGGGAAAGAAGGGGTTATGAGGAATAACAAACAACATTGAAACGAAGAACAAAATTGTATGATATTACTTGCTAATATATCATGTCTTTAGTTCGTAGAAAATGAGAAAAGGTGATACGTAAAAATATTAATTATATTGCCAAAGAAACAGAGACGTTATTATGTGAACAAAATTAGAAATCATATTTCACATTTTGACACAGGGCTACAAGAGACAACTAGATCCTTTTAATTACAAACGGGTACCATTTGAAACTTTATTGTTGAATTATTCTGATATTTCTAATCACCTA
The DNA here is from genome assembly GCF_964235325.1 of Thermobia domestica. Classification (NCBI taxonomy): domain Eukaryota; kingdom Metazoa; phylum Arthropoda; class Insecta; order Zygentoma; family Lepismatidae; genus Thermobia; species Thermobia domestica. Next base: position 177,912,398 of record NC_137470.1, on the reverse strand, counting down.
ACGTATTCCAAACACCCATTTTTGTTCCAACTTTGATTCATATCGGTTGATAATTGCGAAAATTACGATTTCGAAAGTTGAAACGCCTGTCATTTTCACTTTTTTCGATGATTCGTTCCGATTTTCACCCTCGACTATTATATAGTAAAACGCACTTTTGAGCCATTTTTCATTCTGATCGGTTAATAATTATAGAAATTATGAATGTTTAGAAAGTTTGGACGGCCTTCATTTTTTAAAATTTTTCATCCTATTAGACCTGATGATGCTTTTATTCATTGAGCGTACGAAGAAATCTATACAGACATCTTACACGCCTATATCGGGCAACAGTGGAACTCCGTTGTTTTCGCCTTCCCCCTCCAGAACATTCTTCCCCTAGAATTTTTATGGATTCTTCGGGATTCTGAGTCCTCATGTCTAAGTCGATGCATTACTAAAGTTTTGTGGATGAATGAATTCTTCATTTTTAAAAGTGTTTTACTTGTGCTATAGCTATATATTCAAATATTCACAAAATATCGGAGTACCAGCCTTCCATTTATTCCTCTATATCTCCGGAACGGTTGAGATCGAGGGTTTTTCCCTTCAATGGGTTTAATTATACACAAAAACACTTCGTTTGCGCGTAAACACGTCCACAATTTCATGTCACATTTGAATTGGTTTCCTCGTCAGTGGTAGAGTGCTTACCTCTGGCGCATGGGGTCCTGGTTCTATCCTTGGCCAAGTAAGTTTCTTGTGGGTAATATCGTGTCCGTGGATTTTCTTGGGTACTCTCGTTTTGTCCCACATCGTCATTCCACCAATTCTTGTATCATCAATTATTTGCTATAATCGTCTCCGTTAGCCTAAAGGGACGTGGACATTAATCTGAAAGATTTCCTTTCATTTTAATTTCACTATTACATGAGCAGAACCAGGATCCAATTCATTCATCTTGTCAACCTAAAATTACTGGCACTATAAAAAAGCACGCATGCTTACACACAATTCTATTACACTAAACTCTTTAGCGGACTAGTTTGGGCAAAATGCTATCCGTAAAATAGGATCAAGAATTGTATTTAAAACTAGCATATATTACCCGCTTCCCTGGGTTGAAAGGAAAATTTAAATGCACAACTTCGTATATCATGTGTTTAGTACCCGTGAAGGCTGTTTTCGTTTTTAATGGCATCGATTTAGACAGCATCGGAAAGATCATTCATCATCTCGGCAACACCGAAAACCATGGATTCGACACTAATATTGGTTATTTTCGATTATATATATATATATATATAAAATTTCCCCCACCCCAAGTTAGGGGCCATGGCATCGGAAATGTCAACGTTCATCTCAGTAAGCCCAAAAACTGTGGATTCAGCACTAATATCGGTCATTCTCGAACATTTTAAATATCTCTTGCGGGCTTGAATTTGAATGTAAACGGGATCGAAAGTATCAATGTTCATCTAAGCAACCCAGAAAAATATAAATTCGACACTGATAGTGGCCATTTTCGATCATTTATATATATATATATATTTCTTCCCCTCCCCCAAGTGGCGGGGCTGATTTTGGATTTAAACGGGATCGGAAATGTCACTGTTCATCTGAATGATCCCCAAAACTATCGATTAGACCAGCGTTTCCCAACCGGTGTGCCGCGGCACACTGGTGTGCCGTAAATGGGCCGCTGGTGTGCCGCGAGTAAATCGAAACAAAATTATTAATTCTATAGCAATTAAATTGCAGGACATAGTAAAAAAATGTATATTTGTATTTCACATTACTATGAACCTCTAATATGAATCTACAATTTTAAGTTTCATACCGCGTTACTTTTCTGTACATTTTTAATATTGAAAAAGGTATTTGTTATCATTGTTATGACGTTATGACCATTATTGCTTCTTTATTGTTGCAGACTATTTCGTAACTTCAAATTTTAAAGTATTCAATCCTTTCGACAAAACAAACATGCATACGAATTACCTATATTTATGTTTTAAAAGTAAAAGAGATTTGTTTGTTCGTTCGTTATTTAGTGATCTTGCTTATTAGTGAAAGTTTGGATGCAGTTTTCGAAAAAGAAAGTGCATTTTTAAAAACCTAAGTCCAATATTTCATTGCAATTGTTTTCTATTTTGAAATTAGAATGAAAAATAAGCATAATGATTTACCATGGTACAAAATCAGTGATCAAGCTTTCTTCTCTGTGAGGAGATCAGTAATCATAGAAAAAGATACCATGGTATTTTATATTTAAATATAATAAAATCTATGAGTGTGCCGCGAGAATTCAAGTTACACCCATAGTGTGCCGCAAGTTGAAAAAGGTTGGGAAACGCTGGATTAGACACTAATATTGGTCATTTTCTACTATTATTATATAGCTCCCCTCCCCTTCTCAGTGCTGCGGCACACGGAATCAGAATTGTCACTGTTAATCTCAGCTACTCCTAAAACTATGGATTCGACACTAATATTAGTCATTTTCGATCATTTTTAAATGTGTATCCCCCTCCCCTTCGTTGCACCCTCCCCCAATAATTAGGGCTGCACGTGGATTGAAACAACATCAGAAGTGTCACTATTTCTCTCATCGACCTTAAACTATAGACTCAACACTAATATCGGTCATTTTTGATCATTTTAAAATTTTTCTCCCCCTCCCTACGTTGCATCGTCAAAGTGAATAGCCTAAAGTAATCCCTGCTCGTAATATCATGTATATTGAAAATTTGATTGAGATCGGTCGGGTGGTTCAAGAGTGATGAAGTCACAAAGGCAGTCATTTTTATTTTTATTTTTTACATATATATCTCCCCCTCCCCTAGGTTGGCTCGTCAAAGTGAAACGATAGAAAACACCCAAGGCCCGATCCTCATATATGTTGAAAATTTGATCGAGATTGGTTGGATGGTTCAAAAGTTATTAGGTTTTATTTATACACCCACCCTTTCACCCTTGCCCCTGGGACCTATCGTTAAAGTGAAATTACAAAAATGTTTCCAGATCCGAACCTCATGTATTTTGAAAATTTGATTGAGATCGGTCGGATAGTTCAAGAGTTATTAAGTTACAAAAATAATCACTTTCAGTCTTATATAAATTGATTTTTATATCTCCCCCTCCTTCTCCTTCCCTACATTGCTCCGTCAAATTTAAATCATAAAAACGATCCCAGGCTTGAACCTCATCTATGTTGAAAATTTGATCAAGATTGGTCGAGTGGTTCAGGAGTTAAGTTTTATTTATTTGTTTATACCCCCTCCCCCAACCCTCAGTTCTACCTACAAAATGAATAGCCTAAAACCAGCCCAGCTCGAATCTCATCGATGTTACAAATTTGATCGAGATCGGTTGGGCGGTTCATGAGATTTAGTCACAAACATAGTGATTTTCAATTTTATATAGATATATAGAATATAGCACTTGAAATTGTGCTGTATAATGTAAATGCAAAATTTGTACAAAACATGCTGAATACATTCAAAGCAGAGGAAAATATCGCGTATTTCGTCTTGGATACTTTTAAATTATATATGATGCGTGTAATCGTAAACTAAAATGAAACGAAATGTTTAAGTTTCACGTCCCATGATTATGCCGACTAGTCTAAAGGAGACAGTGATGATGAGAAATGGAATGAAGAAAGTGGGAGGAAACGGGAGAATCCCGAGGAAACCTGCGGCGTTTGTCTACCACAAACCCACTTTGCGCGAGTTGGGATCGAGTCAAGGACCTCAGGCACCAGAGGTGTGTAATCGTAACATACATAATTCCATATGACCTGTAAACTTATACTACGGTAGGCCTGAGTAGTTTTCCTTCCCCGTTTATAAAACAGAGGAAAATGGACCATCTGACAAGTTCCACAGCAGTACAAGTTTACTTTCACACAGTGACTGTAGCGGGCAGTGATACCCCCTCAAAATTTAATTTTCCTGAAACAAAATTACCGAAAAATATACGCACGGATTTAGTCTGCTATCAAGTGTAAATTCAAACCTTATGGGAATTTCGGAAACAAAATTTTAATCTGAACAAAAAATATATGAAACAATAACGAATGAAAACTTCCAAAGTACAAAGGTAATAATTTTCACGTTCAAAGACTTAAATATGCCTTCATAACCTTGCTGTTGAACAACTTGTAGCATTTTTCCAAGATTAATAATATATGAAACCACCAGTCAAGGTTCCAATATACAATACAATAATAAGCAAAGTTGATTCTTTTCTTTTTTTCTTTTTCTTTCTCATTTGAAATTCAAACTTACCAGAAGAGACCGTGAAACCGATTCAATTCCATTAACATTTGTGGAGGAGACGAAAAGACCATCCAGACTGGTTGTTGTTGATCCATGTTCTAATTGGCATGACGTTATGTGGAGAGTGAGTCAATGCTAATACAGAACTTTTCGGGATGATCCAACATTGTGAAGGTAATTTTTGTTTAGAAAGCCAGAACAATCGCTGTAGGAAGGCAATGTATGTGCTCCATCTATTCGGTCAAAATCCTTCCACCTTCCATAACCTATAATAGCTTATATATATATATATATATATATATATATATATATATATATATATATATATATATATAGATAGATAGATAGATAGATAGATAGATAGATAGATAGATAGATATATAGATAGATAGATAGATAGATAGATAGATAGATATTAGGGTGGATCGAAAAAGCTTTTTTTAAATTAAATCGATAACGGCTCACACGGGAAAAGTTGAAGACCCGTAACAATAGTTCACTGATTTTTTTTTACATTTTTCGGACGATGTCTTCCGGTGCCGCAATCGGCCTAAAATTTTGGAAAAGTTAACATAGGCAACACGCATTACATCGTATGTAGACAGTTTGTTTTATCTTCCAATACAGTTCGGAAGTAGCATATTTCTCTACGTCATCGTTCTTCAACCTTATGTGCTGTACTAACGTCACTAATATGTACAGTTCCTTGCTTGTTTTAACAATAAAATTGCATTTATTAATGTCAAAGCTGCGGAAAGAATAGGAACAATGAATGGAAGACCGATTCCATTGTTGCGCGCATCAGCGCAAAGCGATACAATTAGTGTTTGTTTCTGGTAGTGTGCGAGTACATGTTGAATCATTGACATGGCCGAAGGGGGGCTGGGTTGCTGGGAGGGCCTGTGCTTTGCTTTAGTGCAGTGTCGCCTGCGATACGATTAACGTGTTGACTGTTGACGGAACGGACGTTCTTTCGAGGTTAAAACTGTGTGATTCGCGTGTGCGTAGTTAATATTCTATAATCGACTTTCTGGAGGCGAAACAAGTGGACTTGTCAACAGCGGTTGCAGTGGGCGGCGATGGAACTGCAAGCAACACCGGTAAACACATCGGTAGCCTTGTCAGTATCGAAAAACGACTCTGAAGGGAAATTCAGTGGCTAGTATGTCTTCTTCATTGTAACAAGCTTCCACTGTGCCTCTTATTCCAACATTTCGATGGAGACACCACTGGTCCAAGGGCTTACTCAGGTCCAGTAGGGCAGAAACTCAACTCGTGCGAGAGTAAGCCAATAAGATCTTACCAGGCAGTACCGCTTGATTGGCTGGACGATTATGACAAAGTAAAAGATGATCTTAGTATTGACCAAAATTACTTGATGAAACTGTGCAGAGCTGTGTCGACAGAAATTTGTTCACCAGGTATACGTGACCTGAAGCTCGGTCCCGTGAATCATTCCCGGTGGCTGACGACGACATGCCGCATCCTGCGCCTTTACGTAAGCGAAGAGTCATCTAGTTGTTCTTTAGTTTGGCTTGTCAAATTCATTGTGAAGGTCTACGCACCGATGTGGTTCGCGATTCAACGGCATCCTCCTTGCAGTGATGGGGCGCGACACCTGTGGAAGATGGGCCAGTTTTCGTCAGCAATTTTGTCGGATAACCTGAAGAAAACAGTCTTTCCGGTGCTCCAAACAAATGGCCATTTCGCACACCCTGAAAATATGTTGTTGGCGATGATCACAGACTCTTCTCTAGTTATTCGAAGTCTTACATGGAGACGAATAAAAAAGGTCCACGCCATGGCACCCAAGAAATCCATTCGACAGTTTGTCGTGCCTGACATTAACTTTGAAACTGAAAACTGTTATGTTATGATACGCTAGTCTTCCGTCAAAGTCACCGAACCGCCCTTGAATAAAGCAGCTACATCGAAAGAAGTAGAAGAAAACATCAAAATTGAAGCAGTCGCAGCTAAGTTGATAAGGGAATTTCTAAGTCATACCCAGGTCGTGGAAAGGATGGTATGAGAAGTTACTGTAGCTTCCGCGAAGAAATGTGGATTTGAAGAAAGAGACGGCTTCATTCGAGCAAGTCTGCTGTCCAGAAAAAATATTCCCACTTTTGAGTCGAAACAAGACTTCGTCATCTAAAGTTTAGGCCTTAACAACATGTCTATTGTCTACTGGGTGGATGGGTGGGCGGAGTTCGACGTGCAGTCATCTTCTCGTGGTGAGCTCGGTTATTTTAAGCCATTTTATGGTTAAAATAAGCAAAGAACTGCACATAATGGTGATGTCAGTACAGCACATAAAGTTGAAGAACGATCACGTAGAGAAATATGTTACTTCCGAATCGTATTGGAAGATAAAACAGACTGTCTACATATTGTGTAATGCGTGTTGCCTATGTTGGCCTTTCCAAAACTTTAGGCCGTTGCGGCACCGGAAGGCATCGTGCGAAAAATGTGAAAAAAATTCAGTGAACTACTGTTATGGGTGGGCAACTTTTCCCGTGTGAGCCGTTATCGAAAAAAAGTTTTTTTCGATCCACCCTAATATATTAAAAATATATATATATATCCAGGACCGGTTCAAGAATTTTTTGGGAGTGCACCAATAACTATCAGTACATTTGAATCCAATTTATTTTTTTAAAATGCCTTTAGGCATCTGTGATGTGTATGAGGAACTGACTTAAACTATTATGTTTAGCAAAACCGCTTTCTTTTAAGCCCGAAACGGAAACATGACATGGAATTTTAGGAAAGTATTGCTATTTCCACTGCCAGTTTCTCACTTTAGATAGTGTATATTCAGAATGGAGGGGGTGGTGCACCCCCTAAATCCTGCCCTATATATATATCAAGGTTAAGAAGATCAAGTTTCTTTTTTCCTTCTTTCTTCAAATTCTATCTCATATGCTTCCGAATCTTACTAATGTTATAGGAAAAAGTATTATAGCCCTGACTTAGAATACCAGTGAACGTTCAGGATCGCTATTATCTATATTATAAAAGAGAACGTACAAATCCTTTGTTCCCTCATCACGCTAATACGGCCGAACCAATTTCTTTTATTTTTGGGGGGTTATTAGGATTTGGACCCTAGATGGTTTTTATCATATCACTTTAATTTTTAATTACCAGTGTCTTGAGATAATTGACCATTCAAGTGTCCATACGTACAAATCCTTTGTTAGTTCATCATAGGTAAAAATAAACGTATTTATATGCAACCCGCATGACCGTGTCACTCGGCGGGTTAACATAAATGACAGGCGCTATAATGTTAACATTTACTGCAATTTGAAAGCGAAAAAGTAAAAATTATCTAAGTAACAAAGTTTATTGCGTTCCGGGGTGACCGCAGCGAAGCGGGGTGAACGCTGCTAGTTATGGAATAAAGATTGATTGTCATAATATATCAAATCAAACTAACCTTACACATAATCCGGTTGCCAGGGAAGATCAAGATCCTCCGGCACAGGCCTATAGTGTTTCTTGGATTTCTTTTGTCTCCTCTTTGGCATCGGATCCTGTGTAGTTTCCAGCACCTCCTGCCTGACTAACTCTGTATGTTTCTCAATATTCTTCATATGAGGAGACTTTTTAACTACACTTGCACTGCAGTCCGTCCTAAAATAATAAATAAATATAACATATTCTACTATCATGGTTAAAGAAAGTGTTTTTCAAAGGAAGAAGAAAATCTTTTATATATGTATATGTATTTAAAGAAGCTTCCGGTAGAGCAAAGAAACTATTTTGTATTGCGAACATTAATAACGAGGATACAGAAGATATCGTCTGATTTCTATATTTCAGCATCTGTTTGCTAATACTGAGATAAAATCCCGGAAAATTTTTGCTCTACATGGTCGGCATAGGGATTTGGATCCAAAACCTATCGTCTGCTAATTCTAAACCAAAATTGTAAGAAATTCCTCTACACTTGCTCGCTAATATGATTGGGCTTTTATGATTTCTTCTAAATCTAAAGGAAAAGTTTGGTCTCTCCCTCTTTTCAGCTCTATTACATGAAAAAAATAATAATCATAATAAAAACTTACTCTGAGTAGAGATTAAAAGCATTCACGAATAACATAAAATTAATAATTCCAAAGGAAGTAGAAAGAGCAGATTATGATGTAATGTATCCTTCGGTATCAAGATATGATCTGTACAGTTAGCGACGAAAATTCTTTCTGTTTGGTAAAATTTATTTTGGGAATAACGGAGGTCGTAACGTACAGAAAATTCTATTCTTTTTAATTTACTGAAAACTGCACTCAAATTGTCCTTCCATCCTGAAGTTAATCAAACGGAAAGAACTGTTGTCGCTGACTGTACAACTATTAGAATAAGAATCAGGGACGAAAACATTTTATTAAACAGATTTATACCTAGGTACTGTTAGTATTAACCGTATCGAAAATGTAATGTTTAAATCATTTACAATTTTTAGTATAAGCTGGAACTTCAATACGAAGTGCAAAAATCTGATTTTATGGTAGTCTGTGTGAGGTGGCTCTTTTTTTCTCTGGAAGTTTTTTTACATTCATTTTGTGTTCTGAACAAAGGCACTTACAGCTTATGAGTAAGGAAAAACAAAGAAAAAATATTTATTCTAAAATTGACAAATGGTGCTAGTTTGACAATTCTCTTGTCATAAATCGGCTTTGAGGGGCATTAAGTAATTGGTACATATTTCTGTTTGCATGAATTTTATTTAGTGTAGTTAACTTAGACAGAAAGAAAGAGATAGTATTGAATGATTAGCTTGAATTTTGTTGATGTTTTATCATAGAATTCACAAAACTGTAAAGCAGAAATTTATAATTGTTACAGTTTAAAAGTGTTTTTGAAATCGTAATTGTCACACAAGTTTTAATATCTGCGGATACCGGTGCTGATAGATATTGCGCATGCGACTTTCTTTATCCGCACACATCTCTAGTTGAAAAATGAAGTGAAACCTTTCAGGTTAATGTCCCATGTCCCTTTAGGCTAAGGGAGACGATTAACACCTTGGCTACCAACGTCCCGTGGAGTTCGACGTGCAGTCATCTTCTCGTGGTGAGCTCGGTTATTTTAAGCCATTTTATGGTTAAAATAAGCAAAGAACTGCACATAATGGTGATGTCAGTACAGCACATAAAGTTGAAGAACGATCACGTAGAGAAATATGTTACTTCCGAATCGTATTGGAAGATAAAACAGACTGTCTACATATTGTGTAATGCGTGTTGCCTATGTTGGCCTTTCCAAAACTTTAGGCCGTTGCGGCACCGGAAGGCATCGTGCGAAAAATGTGAAAAAAATTCAGTGAACTACTGTTATGGGTGGGCAACTTTTCCCGTGTGAGCCGTTATCGAAAAAAAGTTTTTTTCGATCCACCCTAATATATTAAAAATATATATATATCCAGGACCGGTTCAAGAATTTTTTGGGAGTGCACCAATAACTATCAGTACATTTGAATCCAATTTATTTTTTTAAAATGCCTTTAGGCATCTGTGATGTGTATGAGGAACTGACTTAAACTATTATGTTTAGCAAAACCGCTTTCTTTTAAGCCCGAAACGGAAACATGACATGGAATTTTAGGAAAGTATTGCTATTTCCACTGCCAGTTTCTCACTTTAGATAGTGTATATTCAGAATGGAGGGGGTGGTGCACCCCCTAAATCCTGCCCTATATATATATCAAGGTTAAGAAGATCAAGTTTCTTTTTTCCTTCTTTCTTCAAATTCTATCTCATATGCTTCCGAATCTTACTAATGTTATAGGAAAAAGTATTATAGCCCTGACTTAGAATACCAGTGAACGTTCAGGATCGCTATTATTATGGAATAAAGATTGATTGTCATAATATATCAAATCAAACTAACCTTACACATAATCCGGTTGCCAGGGAAGATCAAGATCCTCCGGCACAGGCCTATAGTGTTTCTTGGATTTCTTTTGTCTCCTCTTTGGCATCGGATCCTGTGTAGTTTCCAGCACCTCCTGCCTGACTAACTCTGTATGTTTCTCAATATTCTTCATATGAGGAGACTTTTTAACTACACTTGCACTGCAGTCCGTCCTAAAATAATAAATAAATATAACATATTCTACTATCATGGTTAAAGAAAGTGTTTTTCAAAGGAAGAAGAAAATCTTTTATATATGTATATGTATTTAAAGAAGCTTCCGGTAGAGCAAAGAAACTATTTTGTATTGCGAACATTAATAACGAGGATACAGAAGATATCGTCTGATTTCTATATTTCAGCATCTGTTTGCTAATACTGAGATAAAATCCCGGAAAATTTTTGCTCTACATGGTCGGCATAGGGATTTGGATCCAAAACCTATCGTCTGCTAATTCTAAACCAAAATTGTAAGAAATTCCTCTACACTTGCTCGCTAATATGATTGGGCTTTTATGATTTCTTCTAAATCTAAAGGAAAAGTTTGGTCTCTCCCTCTTTTCAGCTCTATTACATGAAAAAAATAATAATCATAATAAAAACTTACTCTGAGTAGAGATTAAAAGCATTCACGAATAACATAAAATTAATAATTCCAAAGGAAGTAGAAAGAGCAGATTATGATGTAATGTATCCTTCGGTATCAAGATATGATCTGTACAGTTAGCGACGAAAATTCTTTCTGTTTGGTAAAATTTATTTTGGGAATAACGGAGGTCGTAACGTACAGAAAATTCTATTCTTTTTAATTTACTGAAAACTGCACTCAAATTGTCCTTCCATCCTGAAGTTAATCAAACGGAAAGAACTGTTGTCGCTGACTGTACAACTATTAGAATAAGAATCAGGGACGAAAACATTTTATTAAACAGATTTATACCTAGGTACTGTTAGTATTAACCGTATCGAAAATGTAATGTTTAAATCATTTACAATTTTTAGTATAAGCTGGAACTTCAATACGAAGTGCAAAAATCTGATTTTATGGTAGTCTGTGTGAGGTGGCTCTTTTTTTCTCTGGAAGTTTTTTTACATTCATTTTGTGTTCTGAACAAAGGCACTTACAGCTTATGAGTAAGGAAAAACAAAGAAAAAATATTTATTCTAAAATTGACAAATGGTGCTAGTTTGACAATTCTCTTGTCATAAATCGGCTTTGAGGGGCATTAAGTAATTGGTACATATTTCTGTTTGCATGAATTTTATTTAGTGTAGTTAACTTAGACAGAAAGAAAGAGATAGTATTGAATGATTAGCTTGAATTTTGTTGATGTTTTATCATAGAATTCACAAAACTGTAAAGCAGAAATTTATAATTGTTACAGTTTAAAAGTGTTTTTGAAATCGTAATTGTCACACAAGTTTTAATATCTGCGGATACCGGTGCTGATAGATATTGCGCATGCGACTTTCTTTATCCGCACACATCTCTAGTTGAAAAATGAAGTGAAACCTTTCAGGTTAATGTCCCATGTCCCTTTAGGCTAAGGGAGACGATTAACACCTTGGCTACCAACGTCCCGTGGAGTTCGACGTGCAGTCATCTTCTCGTGGTGAGCTCGGTTATTTTAAGCCATTTTATGGTTAAAATAAGCAAAGAACTGCACATAATGGTGATGTCAGTACAGCACATAAAGTTGAAGAACGATCACGTAGAGAAATATGTTACTTCCGAATCGTATTGGAAGATAAAACAGACTGTCTACATATTGTGTAATGCGTGTTGCCTATGTTGGCCTTTCCAAAACTTTAGGCCGTTGCGGCACCGGAAGGCATCGTGCGAAAAATGTGAAAAAAATTCAGTGAACTACTGTTATGGGTGGGCAACTTTTCCCGTGTGAGCCGTTATCGAAAAAAAGTTTTTTTCGATCCACCCTAATATATTAAAAATATATATATATCCAGGACCGGTTCAAGAATTTTTTGGGAGTGCACCAATAACTATCAGTACATTTGAATCCAATTTATTTTTTTAAAATGCCTTTAGGCATCTGTGATGTGTATGAGGAACTGACTTAAACTATTATGTTTAGCAAAACCGCTTTCTTTTAAGCCCGAAACGGAAACATGACATGGAATTTTAGGAAAGTATTGCTATTTCCACTGCCAGTTTCTCACTTTAGATAGTGTATATTCAGAATGGAGGGGGTGGTGCACCCCCTAAATCCTGCCCTATATATATATCAAGGTTAAGAAGATCAAGTTTCTTTTTTCCTTCTTTCTTCAAATTCTATCTCATATGCTTCCGAATCTTACTAATGTTATAGGAAAAAGTATTATAGCCCTGACTTAGAATACCAGTGAACGTTCAGGATCGCTATTATTATGGAATAAAGATTGATTGTCATAATATATCAAATCAAACTAACCTTACACATAATCCGGTTGCCAGGGAAGATCAAGATCCTCCGGCACAGGCCTATAGTGTTTCTTGGATTTCTTTTGTCTCCTCTTTGGCATCGGATCCTGTGTAGTTTCCAGCACCTCCTGCCTGACTAACTCTGTATGTTTCTCAATATTCTTCATATGAGGAGACTTTTTAACTACACTTGCACTGCAGTCCGTCCTAAAATAATAAATAAATATAACATATTCTACTATCATGGTTAAAGAAAGTGTTTTTCAAAGGAAGAAGAAAATCTTTTATATATGTATATGTATTTAAAGAAGCTTCCGGTAGAGCAAAGAAACTATTTTGTATTGCGAACATTAATAACGAGGATACAGAAGATATCGTCTGATTTCTATATTTCAGCATCTGTTTGCTAATACTGAGATAAAATCCCGGAAAATTTTTGCTCTACATGGTCGGCATAGGGATTTGGATCCAAAACCTATCGTCTGCTAATTCTAAACCAAAATTGTAAGAAATTCCTCTACACTTGCTCGCTAATATGATTGGGCTTTTATGATTTCTTCTAAATCTAAAGGAAAAGTTTGGTCTCTCCCTCTTTTCAGCTCTATTACATGAAAAAAATAATAATCATAATAAAAACTTACTCTGAGTAGAGATTAAAAGCATTCACGAATAACATAAAATTAATAATTCCAAAGGAAGTAGAAAGAGCAGATTATGATGTAATGTATCCTTCGGTATCAAGATATGATCTGTACAGTTAGCGACGAAAATTCTTTCTGTTTGGTAAAATTTATTTTGGGAATAACGGAGGTCGTAACGTACAGAAAATTCTATTCTTTTTAATTTACTGAAAACTGCACTCAAATTGTCCTTCCATCCTGAAGTTAATCAAACGGAAAGAACTGTTGTCGCTGACTGTACAACTATTAGAATAAGAATCAGGGACGAAAACATTTTATTAAACAGATTTATACCTAGGTACTGTTAGTATTAACCGTATCGAAAATGTAATGTTTAAATCATTTACAATTTTTAGTATAAGCTGGAACTTCAATACGAAGTGCAAAAATCTGATTTTATGGTAGTCTGTGTGAGGTGGCTCTTTTTTTCTCTGGAAGTTTTTTTACATTCATTTTGTGTTCTGAACAAAGGCACTTACAGCTTATGAGTAAGGAAAAACAAAGAAAAAATATTTATTCTAAAATTGACAAATGGTGCTAGTTTGACAATTCTCTTGTCATAAATCGGCTTTGAGGGGCATTAAGTAATTGGTACATATTTCTGTTTGCATGAATTTTATTTAGTGTAGTTAACTTAGACAGAAAGAAAGAGATAGTATTGAATGATTAGCTTGAATTTTGTTGATGTTTTATCATAGAATTCACAAAACTGTAAAGCAGAAATTTATAATTGTTACAGTTTAAAAGTGTTTTTGAAATCGTAATTGTCACACAAGTTTTAATATCTGCGGATACCGGTGCTGATAGATATTGCGCATGCGACTTTCTTTATCCGCACACATCTCTAGTTGAAAAATGAAGTGAAACCTTTCAGGTTAATGTCCCATGTCCCTTTAGGCTAAGGGAGACGATTAACACCTTGGCTACCAACGTCCCATATAGGGGACACAGCGGATTTTACGAGGGACCGATTCATAGACATAAACCGCGATAATAGACCGGTCATAAGAAAATTACCTTACCCACAGACCAAAATTTATTCCCGTGTTTTCTTATTAATTTAAAGCTAAAATCATCAGAAAAGTCAATCAAGCTTAAGAGAAACACATTATTCAATCTCTTTTTTATTTTATTTTGTGTCACGTATGTGAGACGTCGGTCTATAACAAATTTTCATTGTGGAAAATTATAAGTTTTACACTGTAGACCGAACGTCTCAAATATGAGGCGAGTTTAAAAATGTACAGAGATAGAAGGAAAACTTCAAAATCACATAGTCTCTTCAAGTCTGATTACAATTTGTGCCATGCAGAGAAACATGGGACTGGACAGGGTCCAATTTTGTTTCTCCTTTTGTTTTTGCAAACATCACAAGCATGGAAGGTATTTTTCCTTTTCTTCTCGGTCTTTGAACACTGACGACATCTTATCCTTGGGCTTACCTTTGTCAATGATTGTTCGCCTGCACTCTTCAAGCGTATGGATGAAGGTGTCACAGGTTGGAGCTGAAGGTAATGGGAGATGACAATGTCCCTGTAGTCTAAGTATTTGAAAGGTTGGTACAGGATTTTTGAATATATGTAGGTATCATTCCACAATGCAGCGTCTAATAAATGGAAAAATATCTTGATATACCACCTCAACGATTTTCTGGGAGTTGAGAATATCATCTGATCGCTTCTGTCAATACCGCTCATATTCTGATTATATGCGACAACCATACTTGGCTTTGTGATAACCTTTCCCCGTTTGGTTGTGACTTCCTCAGTCTCTGGTCCATGGGCTGTCGAGATAGTTAAAACGTTTCGCTTGTCTTTCCACTTAGTCACAGTAACGTGCCATTTTTGTCGACTGATACTTTCTCCTATTAACTTAGCCTTGATAATTTCCGGGTTTCCAGCTCGGTTTGGCTGTAGAGTGCCACATATATTGGTTTTATTTTCCATAACATACTCAGCTAAATGTACGCTATTTTAGAAATTGTCCAAAAACACTATGTGGCCTTTGCCAATATAATTCTCCATAAGACGTGTTATAACTTCAAAAGTATGTCCCTTCTCTGAATTAAGGAATGAGCCCATTTCTCGTGTAGATTATGATATTTAGGATGTAACCATCTGGGGTACAGAGCTCATACAGCTTGATGCCATACTTGTGTGGTTTGTTTTTAATATATTGTCGGAAAGAAAGCCTCACCCTCCACAAAATCATTGCTTCATCAAGTGACAAAAAGTTACCAGGTGAAAAATTCGTGGTAAAATTATTCAAGAGGTGACTCAGAACATTATCAATGTTATATAATTTTCCATCTGTAGAATCCGTTTCTGGGTCGTAGAAGCACAGGCACCTTAAGAGAGCTTCGAACCTGTTCCGAGACATCGTCTTTCCAAAAATAGGATGTTCGTACAATTGTGATGTCGACCAACAATGTTTCAGGCTAGGGAACTTAAGATTACCCATAAGCAAACATAAGCCTAACAATTTTTTAAACTCTTCTACAGCTGTAGGTTTCCACCGCCTCATATTGGAATATTGCTTGTAGGATTTCCTTGAACACACATACCACGTCTATTTATCCAAATCACAATTTTGTTAATAATATTTTCATCAAAAAAACTGGAAAATATTTCCACTGGGTTTGTTGACTGAGTATGTACTTCTTGTAGGCCTGTAAAGTTATGGATGGGAGGTTTGCTATTTGTGTCAGACCAAACACGTTGTTCTTTCTCAAAGTTCTGGTGTATATTTTCCATAAAAATGAGCTCATTTGGGTCGTTTGCAATGTCATTGTTGACATCAGAGTTATCGTCCTCCGGGTTTACAAGGACGAAGTCTGTGTTGGAATCATCAAGTAACGGGTCATTTGGGTTTAAGCCTATGCTAAAACTTACGTTATCAGGCTCCCTACCAGACAAAGTTTCATCTTCGCCGCTTGTCTCCGTAGAATCGCTGTCATATGAGCCTGGCATGTATTCACTTTCCCCTCCAGAACTAAATAGTGAGTTAAGTTCATCAGAATCCGCTAACGCGTCCTCAATATCATTGTTTGTACATTTAAACGGTTTGCTTTTCTTCTTCGGAGGCTCCATCGCATCGACAAAACTCAGAAGCACGTAAACACATCGCTAGATAACATGACCGAACATCAGAGACTTCGTCGCTAGAAATACTTTGCATAGAACAGTGTAGCCAGCTTTAAGTTTTGTGAAAAAGGTAATAAGACCCCCACACAGAGACCAAGCGTCTCACAAGTGAGACAAATATTTCTGTAGCCGAATATACAAGATCTAAGTGATTCTGATAGACTAATATGATGTCAGAGGCGTTTATTTTCTACAATAAGTGCAGCCCACTGGTGATACGTCGGTCTGCTAGAACGAGCCCGAGCGTCTCACATGTGGGACGCTGGTCGTTGGTGAAAACCAATGCGTCCCAAATATGAGACGTTCGTACATTTTGGAAGTATAATTTTTTGTGTCGGTAGCGAACGCGTTAAAGCAAGTAAAATAATGATGAAAGAATTACTAGAATGATAAAGTGGGAGGAAACTGGAGTATCCCAAGAAAACCCACGGACACGACGTTGTCCACCACAAACTTCCTTGACCGGGGATCGAGCCATGGACCCCACGCACCAAAGGTAAGCGCTTTACCACTGAGTCACCGTGTCCTCAGACCTCTAGTTAGTGTGTGGAATAACGTAGGTATTAACAATACGATAATTCCCACTTGCGTGATTCTAATAAAACACAAACATCCTTCTATATAGAATACATAGTGGAGAAAGTTGCCAGTAAGTGTATAAAATGTAATATAGCTCTTTCTCTCAGCACTGCACGAGAAAGATCACACTTAAAACTGAGGGGACTTACTTTACGACAACCTTTTCATGTCTCAACGGAATGTCGACCACATCAAGAGTATGCCGCTTCTATTGACGCCGCCTGGAGATGTTTGACCTCGCAAGTATGTTAGTATCTTGGTACTCTTTTTACGCACAATGTTTATGCCATTTTATTTGAAGTGAAATTTTACGAAAATACAGAAAAAAGGTGTTTCTACATCTATTACAAAAATCTTGCAATTTTCGTAAATTTTCCCGTTTCTTTTCGAATAAATTCTACTTTAAGTATAGAGTTTCTTCAACATATTGGAAATTCCAGAAGTGAAATCGCAAAAATTCACAGATTTAGAAACACTTCCTTCTTCTCTCTTTCTTTCTTTCTTTCTTTTTTTTTTTTTTTTTCAAATTTTCCCACCTTCCTTCGAGCTAATTAGTATAAAAACTGTACATAGGTCTTAGTATATGTGGCTATAAAAATGTGAACATTTTAGGGCTTCAGTCATGGGAGTCCAAAAATACTGTAAGTTACAGATGGAAAGGTGGAAAAACCAGAGGCTAATGGGAAATTAAGAACCAATCTCGCTTTTTTTTTTCTTCATCATTGTCATTTTCGTGTTCGGCACTCTAAAATTAACTAAAAATGGCTACTTATATCTCAGTTACAAAACTTGTGCTGAGGATAAATAAGGAAAGTATAAAACAACAACTTACTTCTGATTCTGTGATGTCATCTATGTTACGTTATTCCGAATTACCTACCGTGGGTACATTAACTCCTGGAAGCGGAGTCTTTCGCTTCTTTTGAACTCCATTCTTTCACATCGCGTCTTCGCCTTCGGTGTCCTATAATAATAATAATAATAATAATAATAATAATAATAATAATAATAATAATAATAATAATAATAATAATAATATATTTCTTTGTTAGTTTTTTTTTGAGATTTCATGATAATTTTTTAGCACGCTACTTAAAACAGACTCACTATACTTATTAACATATTTCATACCTTACATTAGGAACTTCTAATAAAAAGTTTTGAACTAAGTAAGTGCTGGATAATTTATTATTTTCAAAGTTTTATACTACTGTCGGATCATTTAACACGAGCGTGCTTTTCAGTAAGTCAACTTCTAAAAATGTCAACCAATGTTAATAACTATAAGCAGAGAAGTCAAATCTCTTTTGTATTACCTCTACAGAGTAGATTTTGTGACTAAATGATACGTGGACCTACAGTTTAAGGAAAAATTCAAACCAGCGAAACATGTTCACATTTGAAGGTTTTCCTACGAGGAATCGAACCTGGGATCTCATTCACAAAATGTTGTCGGGAATCATGTTAACGCAAAATCCCAAAGAATACATTCATGAAAACTTAACATGATACAAAAGTTTTTGAATCATTTTTGCTAAAATTTTCTGCTTATACAGATTTCTGTTACTTCTTTACATCTGCGTTGTCCTGTATATTATTATTATTATTATTATTATTATTATTATTATTACGAGGGAGGATCAGAAACTAAGGATATAAGGCCGATATTTCTAGACTTTCGTCTGTTATTAAGGAATGAGAAATGTGCGGTAATTGTAATACATGGAGTTGGCAACTATGCAGAGTTTCAGCCACCCGCCACTACGATGCTATTTGTAGGTAATCACAAATGGCGACTCGTTTGGAAAACTGATCTCATGAAGTCCGCTCAGTTTGTCGATTTCTGTGGGCGAAACAAGTAACAGCGGCTGAAATTTACCGGCAGCTGGTAGAGGTTTACGGATAAACTGTAATGTCTCATCAGCATGTCGCAGAATTGTGTCGAAAGTGACCGACCCAGTACGCATCAACAGACCTGAACACAACTCGACCACCCTCCCTACAGCCTAGACCTCGCTCCAAGGGACTTTCACCTGTTCCCGCACTTGAAGGAGCATCTAGGAGGCCGTCCCTTCGCTTTAGATGTGTAGGTGAAACACTTCGTGACAGCGTGTCTGAACACGCAAAGACAGGATTTATACCAGGAGGGAATCTTCAAACTCATCCCACGATGCGATAAGCATCTCAATCGATCTGAAGAGTATGTCAAAAATTAACTTAATGTATGTAATATCTGTTGCCTGTATTGGTTGTATGAAATGATATATATATACGTTTCACTGCAGGCTTTGTCACCTTACTTTCTGAAGAACACAAAAGGGGATGAAGATTTACTCTTCTGGGATACCTGGTACCGCAGTCATATTTCACAAAATCTGTTTCTTCAAAAGTCGAGGCATTAACAGAAAAATATTGTAACTTTGCCCAGCAACTAGAGAAACAGGAACAATCTACAATTAAAATTATCATAGTTATGAACTAAGTTAATGTAGTGAATATATTTCTCATCTTTCTTGGTTTATAATTTTCGTTAAGTTAACGTTTAGGGTATAGGGAGCATATGATTTATGAAAAAATGGTGGAACAGGGATGTAAGAGGGAAGAAAAGAACCCGAGGAAATCCACTTACGCAGTAATGGCCACAACAAACACATACGATCCGGGATCATACAAGTGAAATCTCACACTGAAGGTGGGCACTTTGCAACTGACTCACCGTGTGTCCCTAACTTTGAAGTGAGGAGTGGCTCTTGGTTTTAGTTGGGTTCTCCTAACTTTGCCTCAGAACAAATGGTGGAAATTTTATATTAAAAAAAATATTAACAGAAAAAAAATAAATAATAAATAAATAAATAAATTGTACTAATTGAAGCATTGCATAGCTACTTCAGAAGACGCTGCAGAAACGGAAGAGCTGAAGGTGTTAGCGGACTTTCAACTTAGTTTTTGGCTTTCCTCAGAACAAGATTACTTATAATTTCAGTTCATACTGAGAGAACTTATTGGCACTTCCATAGAAATTCGATAGCCAGAGGAAGTTACTTTTTTTTTTTTTTTTAACGTTAAGTGTACTTTATATCACACCGCACAACTATCCTAACACCATGAAATATTTTATTAACATTTTTCCCGTACTTTGTATTCTAATGCAAAATACATAAATATATGTTCAACAACACTGTTTCATAAATCTACAGGAGGTAGACAAAAATAATAATAATAATAATAAAAATAATAATAATAATCTAAAAACACTTCATACAGGACACGTAAGTTTGGCCCTCCACTGTATAACACGTGTTGCGGTTGCCGATCGTTTTTTGTTTTCAATGTGTCATGTGGACCTTCCTCTTCCGTCAGCAGTAACATGTTCACCTGTGAATGTCGTGGTGTGAAAGTGGTGCGGTAAAATGGGCGACCTGACAGACTTCCAAAGAGGCATGATCGTTGTTGCCCGTCTTATTGGAGCTTCAGTGGCAACAGTGGCAAACATTGTGGGGGTATCGAAAGGCACTGTGTCCAATGTCACGAGGACATACACAATTCATTGGCAAACGAAGTCTGCAAAGCACAACAGTGCTCGAAAAACAATCCTGTCAGATAAGTACCGGAGGGCATTAAAACGGATTGTAGCAGCTAAAACGAAGACCACTGCAATGAAAATTACATCTGAACTCAATTCCGGCCTACAGAACCCTGTTTCATCGGAAACAGTGCGACGGGAACTTCATAAAATGAAAATTCATGGCAGGGCCGCTATCGCCAAACTCCTGGTCACAGCAGTAAATGCAAAGAGGCGTATCCAGTGGTGCAAGGACCACAAGGCGTGGACTCATGAGCAGTGGAAACACGTAATGTGGTCCGATGAATCGACCTTCACCTTGTTTCCAACAACCGGTCGTGTTTATGTAAGGAGAACACCGCCGCAGGCCTATGATACAGACCTTTAGCTTCCAACTGTAAAGCATGTGGATGGTTCTGTTACAGTATGGGCAGTGATATCGTGGTTTTCTGCAGATTCCATCATAGCCCTGTATGGAATGATGAATACTAAGGCGTATGAGGCCATTTTGGGGGACCAGGTTCTACCCATGGCCCAAATATTGTTCCCTGATGGTGATGGCATCTACCAAGATGATTTGGCACCCTGTCACGCTGCAAAAACGGTGAAATCAAGGTTTGAGGAGCATGACCAGGAGCTATCACACCTCCTCTGGGTCCCACAATCACCAGATCTGAACATCATTGAGCCATTGTGGTCTGTTCGGTATCATTACCCTTCACCAGCATCCCTTAAGGAACTGGAGCATGCTTTTTTAGGAACAATGGTACAAAATTCCACACACCACGATTCAGGAGCTGTATACGTCCATTCCACGTCGGATCCAAGCTGTTTCGGACGCAAAAGGAGGTCCCACACCATACTAGGTATGATTTTCACACTTTTGCAAACGTTTTAGATTTTTTTTTGTCTTACCCCTGTATATATTAAAATGCTAGGTTTATATGTTTGTCGCCAATCCTTTCGACAATGAGATCTCGGAAACCACACTTGCTAGAAACATGCCGTTTTCACTGGTCAATTTCAAATTTTGTGTCGATTGTCCAGTTCTCAATTCAAATTTTCAAAAATTGTGCCATTATTCTATTCAAAATTTTAAGGGCCGTTTTGAGCTCATAAGATTAACATTGTTGCAGGCCGAAAGTACGGTTAGGCAACCAGTAGAGAAGTTACGTATGGCCGGTTGACGGACATTGCAGGCGTTTTGCTTAAATCTGAATGGCAAAACTCATTGCATGCTGGCAACTTGAAAGGCCTCAAGAGACGCAATGAGGCGTACTCGGACGGATATGGATTTGTTAGGAAAAAATATATACAAGTGTTCCTGAATGGTGGCCATCTTTGTTGTCAGTGGAGTGCCAATTTTGGCATTTTCAAGTGTTTACGAAAACTGCAGTTGCTCAGGACGTACGAATTAGACGAACACCAAACAAAAATTAATGTTTACAGGAGAGACTGATGTACGCGGAGAATATATACTCTTGCTTCTACGTAAATATGCAGGGTTGCAAACCAATACATGAAATCACCAGAAAATGTACAAAAAATTACACTTTTAAAGGGACTGTATTTTGGAATGGCATAAAGTGGGGAGTTCATAAGTTTTGTGCTGAATACTATTACATGTAAAGACTCTGCAGAAATATCAACAGCTATGATACTATTAGCACTGTAGATTTATGGGGGTCCGGAAATTGAAGTTTGAGATTTTGATGCCATTTTTGGTGAGTAATATCTCAGAAGGGCAAGTTCTAAAAAATTGCTGCTTAGGCCACAAAGTAATTCTGTACGTAAATAAACTATTGCAAAAAAATATATATATATATATATATATATATATATATATATATATATATATATATATATATATATATATATATATATATATTACATGAAGAAAAAGGAAGGACATGGTAAAAACGCAAAGAAAGCACGTGCGTGATATTTGAATATATTTAATGCTAGACCTCAAAAACTACGCATGGTGCAGCAATTAGACCCGCTTTTGTTTGTGTTTAGTTGTGGAAAAGCTTACGAGTGGCGATTGCTCCATTTTTCTAGCTCCATGATCATTGCCACGTCTATATGACGAGGGGGTTAGCTCGCAGTGTGGAATACAAACCTCCACAAAAAAGGCGACAGAACTTTCTTTGTTACATTTATATGATAATGAAAAACGAAGAATAACCATTTCTCCAGGCTAAGATGAATTTTTATTGTTTGGAGTGTTTTGCCCAATGAATACAATATATCACTGACGTTCTAATTAATTGTGTGTGTAATGTATTTGCTTATTAGATACTGCATGCATTCGCCAAATACTCGAAAAAAAAAAAAAAAGTGGGAATACAATACCCCGGTACATCAACTATTTATTGATTTTAGAAAGGTGTACGACTCGGTTAGGAGAGAAACATTATACAACGTTCTTACAGAACTTGGAATACCGAGAAAGCTAATTAGATTAATTAAGAAATGTTTAAATTAATCCCAAAGTAAAGTCCGGGTAGGAAAATTTTTGTCGACAAGCTTTCACGTCGAAAATGGCCTGAAACAAGGAGATGCGTTGTCGCCATTATTATTTAACTTTGTGCTGGAATATGCTATAAGGAAAATCAAAGATAGCAACCAGGGCCTAGAGTTGAGATGTTCACCAGGTTATGGCGTATGCTGATGATGTAAATTTAATAGGGGATGATAGGAGAACAATAGAAAGAAATGCAGGGATCTTATTAAACGCTTGCAGGGCCATGGGTTTAAGTAAATGCAGAGAAAACTAAATACATGGAAGTGCGTCGGGACCGTAATACGACAAATTATGGACGCGTTAAAATATTAAATAATACTTTTGATAAAGTGGATACTTTCAAATATTTAGGATCAATATTAACAGACGAAAATCATATTCACGAAGAAATTAAATGTCGACTAAAAGCAGGGAATTGATGTTATTATTCAGTTCAAAATATCTTGTCATCTTCGCGAATTCTGTCGAGGAATTTGAAGCTTAAAATATATAAAACGATAATCATGCCTGTTGTTCTATATGGTTGCGAAACATGGTCGCTCACTCGGAGAGAAGAACACAGAATGAAAGTATTTGAGAACAAGATCCTGAGACGAATATTCGGACCCAAGAGGAACGAGAATGGGGAATGGCGGAAACTTCATAACGAGGAACTACATAATTTATACGGTTTAGCTAACATTGTTAGGGTCGTCAAGTCTAGGAGGCGAGTACCTCATATCTTAAAATTAGGTCACCATAAAGCTTCTTTATGTATTTCACATAATTTTCACGTGATGTATATAATTCAGTAAATAGGATGTGTTATTGCACTAATGTTTATTTTCTTTGACTGACACTTGAAATGCACGAACTAAGATCATCTTCGGAGTGCTATTGATTTGGGGACTTGTTGTACATTTATTGTCGTTTAATTTTGAATTTCAACTATCCTTTGCCCAGTTGGGGGCCTCACTCCGCAAAAGACCCAATTTTCTTGTGAGTTAGTCCCGGAAGGCTAGAATCATGCTAAATTTAATTATTCTAGCCCTACAGGAAGTGTTTAAACCTTCTGCGATGTAAAGGTGTCCCATATAAATAACATGTGAAAGATTTCTTTAGTTACCCATAAAATCACTTCAAAGTTGGATTTTTATTTTTTTATTTTTTTATTTTTGGTGATTTACTTAGATAACGCTAACGAAAACTATAAGTATACCAAATTTTAAGTTTTTATTCCAATTCCAAGTACCTAAAACATGAGATTATAGGTTAAAAAAAAACCTTTATCTCACAGTTAGACTCCTAAAATTTAATAATATTCACTTTTGGCAATTTTCCTGTGGGTTAGTCCCGAAAAGCTACAATCATGTCAAATTTCTACTTTCCATGTCAACCGGAAGTAACCGTTATTTTATGTCAGATCATGTAGTTTTATATATAGTTGGGATACTACATCACAAAGCTATGCATGGAAAAAATATTAATAAGTATTTCATGGTGTTAGGATAGTTATGTGATGTGATATAAAGTCTTCTGAGAATTTTAAAGAAACATCTAACATTTTTTTTTTTTTAACTAACATCCTCTGGCAATCGAATTTGTATGGAAGTAAGTTCTCTCAGTATCAACTGAAGTTATCTTGTTCTCAGAAAAACCAAAAACTTAGTTGAAAGTGCACTAACACCTTCAGCTCTTCTGTTTCTGCAGTGTCCTCTGGCGTAGCTATACACTGCTTCAACGAATACAAGTTTTTGAATAATAAAGCTTAACTCTTTGCTGTGAAGGAAAGATAGGAACACTCAACTAAAAACAAGAGGCACTCTTAACTTCCAAATTAGGGACACACGATGAGTCAGTTGAAAAATTTTTCCGCGTTGTGTGTGTTTGTGGTGGCCATTACTGTGCAAACACATTTTCTCGGGTTGTTCTGTTTCCCCTTACATCCTTATTCCACCATTTTTTTCATAAATCATATGAAAAAAACGCTAACTTAAAGAAAGCGATCAACTTACCAACCAAGAAAGGTGAGAAATACAATAAGTTAATTCATAACTGATACTTTTATTTGCAGATTTTTCCTGTTTCTTTAGTCGCTGGGCAAAGTTACAATACTTTCGTGTTAATACTTCGACTTTTGATGAAATAGATTGTGCGGAATATGACTGCGGTACCAGGTATCTCAGGAGAATAAATCTTCATCCGCTTTTGTATTCTTAAATACTAATAATAATATATACAAAACAACGCAAATATAAAGCAGTTGAGCACGCTCGAAGAGCATTGTCAGAACGAACTTAAAAAATATTTTTTCGAAACTTATTTCAAATGGTATGGTAAATTCAATAGATAATGCGCTATAGATTTGGAACCTGCGTATTAGGGAATCTATTGAATTAGCTATATTTAGGAGCACGAGTTTTTCGCACTAAGAAATTGAAAATTTCGCGATTCGTTCATCATACAGGTATTTCGCGTTTTGTCGCATTTTCCAAATAAAGTTTCGCATTTTATAGCTCTCGTGGAAAAGATATTTCCTGACAGTTTTTACAATCGTTCCTTTTATTCATAGATCACTACAGAAATAAAGCATTAATTACCTAAAAACAAAATATACTGAATATTTCACTAGACATTGTAAATTTTACTCATAGAAAATTATATTTTTTTAACCAAACTGAAGGAAAATGAGTAAACTTACTATGAGTAGGAAAGTTTTGCTGTCTTCTGAAAACACATAGACAAAAGTTACATTTAAGCATTAAACATAAGCATACTTGGAAGAAAACCTCTCACAATTGGCATTGCTTGTTGGAAGCCACACATATGTAAGTGCATTTACAACAATCTTCAAACAATCATCACTTCGGAACTTTTGTCCATTCAAAACATTCACTACACTGCACTTTCCAGACGAATCACTTGTCAGGAGTTCATGGACCACTTTGTAAAACTCAAAATACGATACTTCATAATCAGATGCTTCCAGTTTTTAAAAGAAGGCAAAGCTTTAAAAAACTTCCTTAGCTCAACAATGTCTGGTTCACTACTGTATGCAATTAAAGAACGATCAAACAGCTTTCCGAAAGCATTATATATTTCTGTAGCTTCAAGAATGATCTTTCTGCACATTTTTTAAAGTCGCATTCAACATTAACCCTCTTTTCACTTGGTAACAAACGTAAGTGTGTGCTTTAGTTTTTTCACCAGAGGTTCTGCAGAAAACCGTCCAATTGAGTACTGAGTTTGTCAAGATGACTACTCAACAGATGTGCTGTAGGAGATTTGTCGGTCTCAGTGAAAGTTATAAAATCGACAAGATTACCACAATTATCACGAACAAAGCTTACCTGAGCCTTCAAAATTAGCTTCTTGTCTTTCAAATTACTTTTGAGCGTTTTAGCTTGAGAATTTAGATCGTAGCATTTTGAAAGGAATTGATCTAGTGGTTCTAAATATTTGTCTAAATACGCAACAGTATGGAACCAACTACTCCACCTAGTCAGAACAGGCTCGGGAAACAACTTGGGTTTAAGTTCAGGGTACTTCTCTTTAAGAAAACTCTGGTTCTTGCTTTTGAGTTTCCTTGCGTTAAAAAATGCATTTTTCACTTTGCACACAAAATTCAAGTGTTCTGCTAGATATCTCCAATCAAGCTCACTTTATGTGACCAGTGCACTTCACATAAACCATATGCGTGCCAATTATCACAAACAAGGTGTCAAAGCACTTGCACACATAACATACACTGTCCGACAGAAAACTAATATTATTCTCATACTCAATGCTGCAGCGGTGCAGTGTGTCTACTATCACTTGAGAACATGTGGTTGCATTAACTGGACACAGAAAAGTAACAGTAAGCAAAAAACACTCTTGGTCCAACAGGATTCCCACTAATTTGGAGAAATCTATTTCCCTGACTTCTCCCTGACCTTTGGCAGGAAATTCCTAGACTTTCATGAGTGTCGGATGACGTTGACATGTAACTAAGGAATAAATAACGGTGAATATTTATATATGAGAACATTTATTCCATAGAGGCAAATAATAATCAATTGCTCATACGTACATTCCACTTATCTCCCATAAAAATCTGAGCAGCGTTCCATACTGTCATCATTAATGGTTGGCTAAGCTGAAAATGGTGTATAATTAATGTTAGAAAAAATATATTTTATAAAATTTCTCTGACTTCCCTCACCAATAGGAACCCTGTCCAATGTTCCCTCCATTGTACGGGCCTAAACTTCAAAGACGGTAGTCTCATCGCAGATTACTGCCACTTTTTCCCCACGAAGGGGCTCTCTGGCTAGAAAATTAAAACGGCTTCTCCTCATCCAGCTGCGATGGTGAAAGCTAATGCATAACATATTCTCTATAGCCGTGTCCAAATCACCCAAAATCCACTGTTCATGCCACGTTCTACCGTTCCGTCAGCGGACTGGCATTTCTAAATTAATGAAAACGTATTTTTAAAATTTCGCGTTATATCGCGTATTATTAGAAATTTCGGGCAAAGCTGATAATTTCGCGTTTTGTCGCGCAACGGAAGCCAATGAAAATGTACATAAAATATCATAAAACGTCAAGAAACTGAAAACTACTTAATTCTGACGCATTTCGTTTTATCGCGCATTGCGAAAAACTCGTGCCTCTAGCTATATTGAGCTGTCACTTTTTATCACCGTATATATACTGAAAACGCAGATATAGCCAGTGGCCATCGGTTATTATTTGGTACCAAAACATTCACCATCCTCTTAGGTAGTGATGGACACCAATATCATCTCTCTATGACTTACGGTTCACGAGATATGGCTCCTAAAATCTCCCGAAATAGGAACTTTTTTTGGCCAATATCTCGGAAGCGGTAAGACTGACGCGAAAAAATTCGATCACTTCTTTGAGATAGTTTTTGATGCTCTATCGACTGGAGGGCTCAAAATTGAAAAATTCCTAAATAAAACACACACACACACAGACATAGCGAATTCAATAACGAAGTTTCTAAGTTCGTTGAAAAGTAGCAAAGAAATCCCTGTGTAAGCAGAAAATTTTAACTGATTAAAAAACTTTTGTACCATGTTAAGTTTTCGTCTATTCTTTGGTGTTCTTGTTAACATGATTCCCGGAAACATTTTGTGAATTGCATCCCAGGTTCGAATTCCACCTTAAACTGTAGGTCTGATTTAGCATCGGCTCTGAAGGGAGGCTGCGCTCAAATGAAACAAACGAAGCGAAAACATTATGTAATTTGTTTGACAAAAAAGGAAGGTTTACTACTTTAGATTTATTAACATTCAGAAAACATGACAAGTTCCGCATCAAAATTCGTAGAGACCATTGGCAGGTTGTGTATATTTACATACATACATATACCGGCTGAAGCATTTATCTTGTTATGCCCTTGTAACTTCAAAACAGATTAACTAAAACCTCTGAATTTTTGCACCATGTAAACATCGTCAGGTGCACGTTGACAGTTTGTGATATCACCAGATTAACAGTGTTGCCACCCAACATCAAGTTTATTTTTTTTTAATGCTACCACGTTAGGTTATTGCTTATTTCAAATCTACATATTAAACCAATATTTGCAATACCACACTTATTATTCAAACTAGGGACGCTACAGCATCAAAAATATCTGACATTTGGCAACCTCTGTAGCAGTAATAAAGCAAGTGAGATGGACGAGGCAACGCACATCCAAAATACTTGAGTATCTAATATTGCGATCATTTCGAATGAATAAGAACAAAGATTATTATTAAAGGTCTTCACTATAGCGAAATTAAACTACCGCTAATTTTAGAGTTTTTCTCATAATATCTTCAAAACAAATAAAAATATTCGAAAAGCAGAAACGTAGTGAACTAGACAATACGATTTTGCATGTGATACCGTTATCACAACTCACCTATCTGTTTTCGATTTGGAACTGAAGATAGATTTAGCATTTTTTGCGGGTTCTGTAAATAGCGGTATACCAAAAACAGATAGGTGAATTGTGGTAAAGGTATCACATGCAAAATCGTATTGTCTAGTTCACTACGTTTCTGCTTTTTCAATATTTTTATTTGTTTTGAAGACATTGCAGAAAAACTCTAAAATTAGCGGTAGTTTAGTTTCGCTGTAGTGAAGACCCTTAAGTATTCTGCCTTTTGGCAGATTCTGGGACTAATGACTTTTTTTTTTTTCTTCCTAATTTTAATTTTAGGGCTGGAAACATTTCTTCCACGTTTCTCGATCTTCAGCTTCCTCTTAATTATTTTCTCATACTTTTCAAATCATCGATCAACTCTGTTTTGCTTCTTCCTGTTCCTCGCTTTCCTTTCATTTTTCCTTCTATGGAAGTATAAAAATGACAAATTTCCACAAGAT
Organism: Thermobia domestica; assembly: GCF_964235325.1. Lineage (NCBI taxonomy): Eukaryota > Metazoa > Arthropoda > Insecta > Zygentoma > Lepismatidae > Thermobia > Thermobia domestica. The sequence goes on along the minus strand of NC_137470.1, from coordinate 177,882,944 downwards.
GTGTCCAATCCAATTCGCTCTTCTACGAAGGATGCTGGTTAGGAGCGTGCTCTTCCCTCCTATCTATTTTACAACATGTTTGTTTTCTGTCCAATCTTTTCCATCTTCCTCCAACACCACATTTCGAAGTTTTCTAAACATTTCTTCTCTAACTTCCGTAATGTCCAAGTCTCTGAACCATACCGCCCAATACTCCATATATAGCACCTGACCAATTTCTTCCTTAATCCAGTATTAAGCCTGCTAGTTAAGAGTGACCTTTTCTTGTTGAATGCTTCTTTGGCTAAGGCAATTCTTTACCTGATCTCTTTTGTGCAGTACGCGTCTTTCGTTAAAATACTTCCCAGATACTTGAAATGGTCGACCTCTTCAATTTCTCTTTGTTCTACTCTGACCCGTAAGGGCGCATTTCCATGGGATATTCCCATGACTTTAGGGTTTTTTTTTTATTTATTTATTTTGATTTCCATTATATATGGTTTCCCAGTGTCAACTATTTTATCAATCATCTCCTGTAGTCCTTGTTCGGTTCTAGCTATAATAACCGTATCACCTGCATACCTGATGTTATTAATAATCTTTCCTCCAATTCCAATTGATGCTTCCTTCATTAAACATTCACTGTAAGTACTGAATGACTGGGGGCGACATACTACATCCTTGTCTGACCCCTCTTCTAATAATGGACAAGCTTGCAACATTGTTTAAAATTATGCAATTCCGTTAACTTGTGAATTACACCTCCCAAAAAGGATTGTTGTAATGTTACAGACGCAAAGTAAATAAAAAATTGTGTTAAAAAGTTCTCGCAAATATGCCGTTTTATGCAATATATCAAATTTTACCCTTCTTTTTACACGTGCGGAATAGTTTGGTACCAAATTGCTGTAAAGAGCATTATGTCCTTTATGATTATTGAAAACCATGAACGTAAATTCGATGTGATACTTACCTAAACAATTTTTCGAATTAAAATCCTTTGAAGAAAAAAAAAAAGTGAAATTCTCAATTCCTCGTAACTTCGTTTCTCCTTGTTAGAAATACGTTATATCATGACTGTAGTATTCGGCACTAAGGTACTTTGGATGTGCATTACAACATCCGTGTCATTTCCGTTATTACTGTTGTATAACCCTCAAAAATTTAGTTGTTTTTCGATGTTTGCCACGGTGTAGTGTCCTTAACACTGCATTGCAAGTGTGACATTGTTTTACATGTAGATTTGAAATACGTAATAACCTAACATGATGCCTTTTAAAAAAAGAAAATACATTTTTATGTTGGATTGGCAAAACTATTACTTTAAGTGCTCACTGAATTGCGACCACCTACCTAATACTTTGTTGCTCCATCTTTCGCTCAGAGGATGGCCTGGACACGGCGTAGCATGGATGCTGGTAGCTGCTGGTATGTTTCCACGGGGATCTGACACCATACATTCCTGATGGCATCCCACGATGAGCCCACAGATGTTGGTGCAGGAGTCATGGTGCGAAGAGCTCGTTTCGTAACATCCCATTAATGTTCTATAGGACTAAGTTCAAGTGATTTAGAGGGCCAATTCATATGCTACAACTCCATGGAATGTTCCTTAAGCCAAGCAAATACAGTTCTGGTTTTGTGACACCGTACACTGTCGTCCTAAAAAATGCCGTCTTCGTATGGGTAGAAGTGCATGTGCATGATCCTCTAACACTTGCAGGTACACAACGTATGTCTCGCTGTGGTCCATACACACCAACGGTTCCAGTCCATACCAACAGAAGCATCCGCAAACCATACAGCCGCCCCCACCTGCCTGTACAGTACGCAACATGCACGAGAGATCCATAGCTTCGTGGTGTTGGCACCACACATGCACACGCCTGTCCGAGAGGAGTAGCACTAACTGTAATTTATTGGACAAACACACTTTTCCAATCATCCATGATATAATTAGCGTGTTCCTGTGCCCGAGCGCGATGAAGTCGGAGGTGACGAGTGTTGTCTGCTGTGGAACTGCATGCGTACCACTGTACGTTGTACAGTTGCGTGGGATATGGGTGTTGTGCATACACCATTCTATTGGTCACGTAATTCCCGGACACTGATGGTTCGTTTGGCTGTCATGAGCTGTTTGATGTTACGGTCACCCCACGTTTTAAGCGTCCGTACACCCTTATAGTTCCGTGTGTGGGAGGCAGTTACCCCATTTTCTTTCCACTCCTTGTACACCTTTTCTACACAGGAACGGGCTCATCCGACAAGTATTACTGTCTGGATTATTGACACACCTATTGCTTGGGTACCGACAATCATGATCTATTAAAATGTGGACGAATCCTGCCTACCTCCCATTCAACATGTAGCCTTGAGTGTTCTTTCTCCATAATCCTACCAGTCGGGGTTGTCATGTAATAAGCTGCCGGCCACACTTTCTTGTGTGGAGGGGTGGTTGCAATTCAGTGAGCACTCACTGTAGTATATTCTAGTGTACAGTATATCGACCAATGTGCCCCTATTTATATTTCCGTGGTACAAAATTTCAAGGTTCTGTATCTATTAATTAAAAGGTTACAAGGGTATATTAAGATAAATGGCCCACTGTGTATATTTAATCTGCACAACACTGCATATCTGAAAAAAAAAAAATCCGAGAAGATTTTTCATTGTACTTGGGAAAACACACGACATCGGGCACGATAATGACTACTAAAAGATGATGCTGAAAAAAGTGGTTTCTTTAATGGTTTTCAGTATATACTCCCCTGGTAGTTGTGGTGGCGCAGAGGAAGGGGGTATTGTCTGTCGATAAAGATGGTTGGCTTTTGGTAGAATTTAATACTATTAACACAAGTAAATTTAAATAAGTTTCTGTCAGCAAGAATAAACTAATTTCATGCCATTTTTCCATGACATTTGCGTTTAGGAGAAAAAAAAAAAACTTTCCAATTAGAGCCTGTCTTCATTGTTACACACTATTTATACATTTTTTATTTTATTTTAAAAGTAATTTACACTATGTATATGTTTTTAATTACTCAGATAACAATTATCACTCGAAAAATGACAGAGGTAATCACAGAATGCTAAAACCACCCATGCAGCTTTGCTTACGATAAGAACTGCAAACGTTCATTGCCGAAAGAAAGACGTTTGTTTAGCAAAGGCGAATCTACTATAAATAAAATAGAGTATTATTTTCTCTCTCTCTCTGTGTGTGTGTGTGTCTGGCTTTGTGCGTGGCCTGGGGATCAGACGAATGGACCAAGAGTTATCAAATTGGGGTCACGGATACTTTGGTCCAGGCCCCAGACCAAGATGAAGCTTTTTTTAAAAAAATTCGAACCATGAGGGTCTCGGGGGTGGCGTTTACCGGGACATGTAAAAATAGTAGAAAATGGCCGATACTAGAGTCAAATTCATAGTTTTCGTGGTCGCTGAGATCAATGATGAAACTCCGATCGTATTAACTTCCAAATTCACCCCATTCGGCTGAGGGCCGGGGGTCACCGAGGGGGGGCGTACAACGATAACGTTGCAATTTATTTGTAATTAATTTATAATTTATTTGTAAATGTGCTTAAAATATACTTGTACCAGCTATTATGAATATGGATCAGAGGCGAACTGTGTGAGCAGTTATTTGTAATTGAAAGAAATATGTGTTAATCTTATTTTCGATTGTCATTTTTTACCGTTGCTATGGTGATGTGTAATGTAATAAGTGGTAATATCCGACATGTTGTGTAAGGAATCAGTTAACGAATAGAATTATTCGTAAGTTTTAATAATTAAATAATATAAAAGCAAATAATTATATTGACTTGTCTTATTACATATTGAACCAGGTAGTTTAATGGTGTTACGTGAACCTATTCTAGTTAATATATTTGTGTGTTAAATGTAAATAAACTGTATATATGAAAACGTAACACTTCTATATGCAATGGAATAATTTATTGTTCCTTAAATAATGGTGCCTTTCAACCGCGGGACCCTGTGTATGTCTTGAAGTTAAGTAAAAACGGGGTATTGAAAATTTGTAATAAGACGTATGAATCTTCAGTTTACATATTTACGTAGTGGTCGAAAAATCGAACGTAAAGTAAATATGGCAAGTGAACAAAATAATGATCAAGTACTGTCAGACAATACTCAAGAATCCATGTCTCAATCTGTGGATAATAATCAGATTTTGCAAATGTTTAAGCAATTAACACAACAAATCAATGATCTTAAGCAAGATCAAACACAGAAGTTTGAACATTTTCAGCAAAGTCAATCGCAACAAATCAATGATCATAAGCACGATCAAACTCAACAAATTAGCGATTTCAAGGAAGACTTTAAAAATAGGTTAAATCAGCAAACTTTAGACTTTGAAGAGAAGTTTGAACAGTTACAACATTGTCATGAAAATAAACTGAAAGCTATTCAACAAGAATTTGTGCGTATGAATCAGAGTATTGTGACTAAATTTGAAAAATATGATGAAAAACTGGAAGAAGTTGAACCTAAGATCGGTGAATTTCAAGATTCCATAAATGGATTAGAATCTATGGTATGCGTACATGAAACTCACATCAAGCGACTACAAGAAGTCAACATTATCAAAGAGAAATGTGTTCCTGAAAGTGCGTCCCAAGAAGATGGACCTAGTCATATAATACACCCGGTGTCTACTAATCGTCATCCTAATCACCAGCGCCGCCAAGTGTTGGAAAACAACAACAATACCAGTGGTGAAGAGGATAGCACTGATTTTGAGAGAAGAGTGAGACCGCCATCTAGACGTAATTTCAATAGGCAGGCGAAAACAGTCACAGGTAAATTTATAAAATTCAGTGAGGTTAAGTCCCTTACTAAATTTAGTGGTGTGCCTGAAGATATTCCTGCAAGATCATTTCTCGAAAAACTCGAAGATGAATGTGAACTTATTGGTGGAGATAAGTCACAATATTTAAAATTACTGCCTCACGTCTTGTTACCGCCTTGTTCAACTTGGTTCAAAGCTATTAGGGGTAATTTAAGTACTTATTCTTACTTTAAAAATGCTCTCTTGTCGAACTATGAGAATGATTTTATGATTGCAAATAGAGATGCCGTTTTAAGAACGAAAAATTATTTTCCAAAACTTCGTGGTAGCATTACTGAATTTGTAGTTTCTACTTATAATGAATTAAGATCCTTAAATCCAACTTATCCCGAATCACGTATAATAGCTTCTACTAGGATTTTGCTTCCTTTTAAATTACAGCAACTGTTGATGTCAGCACAATGTATTAATTTCAACCATCTGATCATGCTAATTCAAAATTACGAAAGCCAATCTGTAATGCATAATAGTAACAATAGAATTCAAGATAGAGGGCAGAACAATTCTCGACGTAATCCAATTCAGTATGCAGCAGTTCGTAATATCAGTGTGCAACCTGATAATAATGTTAATGTACGTAGTTTCAATAAAATGAGAAATGGTTGTAATACTACCGGTAATCAGACTCAATCTAATTACAGAAATCAAGCTGGAAACCTTAGAAATTTGAGGAATGGCAACCGGAATGTCAACAGAAATAATAATTATTGTAGATTTTCACCTAATCGCTTTGCAGATGGCAGGAGTTTTATAAGCAGAAATCCAAATAATGTAACTATGCCTATTCGGCAAGGTAGTACTACAGATTGCGGAATACAATGTGATTTAAACGAAGATGTAAGACAACATAATTTAAACTAGGATATGCTGATATGGGAGGGGTTGAAACCATACCAGCATCGTGTACTTCTCATCAACTTTCAGATTATGAAACTGATTTAAAGTTTTTTGATACAAATGTCTCTTACCAATACATACCCGTGGCCAATTGCTCATGGAGATTTGACGATGATTATCAGATTTGCTGTAAGTTTCTTTTTATAATGTTAATTAAGAATTTGTTAATTTATATTTCTTGTCAATATATATATATATATATATATATCATTGCTTCTTGATCCTACTTATGTTAGTTATTATAAAGATCTTGATTTATACTTAGTGGTGCTTACAAAAGGTTACTTAGTACCCTGAAGAAAATTGTTATATAATTTTAAAATCTGAATAACCACATTAATATTAATGTTAAATTGACAGTTTTACTATATTGATATGATGTGAAAATATGGAAAATAAAATGTGTTGTTACAATGTAATATAATGTAAAATATTTATATTGATGTGATGTCAAATATTTAAGGGCTATTCGAAAAGTAAGTCAACTTTCATTTTATATCCAGGGTTCTTTCCTACGTAGTTATACTACTGCGGAATTCCGCGTTCGAGCACCATTTACAACGATAACGTTGCAATTTATTTGTAATTAATTTATAATTTATTTGCAAATGTGCTTAAAATATACCTGTACCAGCTATTATGAATATGGATCAGAGGCGAACTGTGTGAGCAGTTATTTGTAATTGAAAGAAATATGTGTTAATCTTATTTTCGATTGTCATTTTTTACCGTTGCTATGATGTGTAATGTAATAAGTGGTAATATCCGACATGTTGTGTAAGGAATCAGTTAACGAATAGAATTATTCGTAAGTTTTAATAATTAAATAATATAAAAGCAAATAATTATATTGACTTGTCTTATTACATATTGAACCAGGTAGTTTAATGGTGTTACGTGAACCTATTCTAGTTAATATATTTGTGTGTTAAATGTAAATAAACTGTATATATGAAAACGTAACACTTCTATATGCAATGGAATAATTTATTGTTCCTTAAAGGCGGGATACCGAGACATGTAAAATATAATCCAAAATAACCGATATTACTGTCGAATCCATAGTTTTCGCGGTCGCTGAGATGAATGGCGATACTCACACAAGCGTTAACTTCCAAATACAGCCCCATCGATTGGGGACCAGAGGAGTTTTTTTGTAAAATTCTACCCAAGGGGTCCACAGGAGGCGTTTACCGGGATATGTAAAAGTAGTAGAAAATTACCGATATTTTTTTTCTTTCGTTGTTCAGTATGTTTACTTAGAGATTTTATCTGATCCATGCAAAGAATGGGTATTTCACCTATTAAGAAATATGACAAGAGGTTAAATGCTACGATCAAAAAAGTACCGTTAGGGTTTCTTGGTCTCGAAATTAGAAACTATCGTGACACTTTTATCCACGAGAAGAATATTTGTATTTTCTTCTCTCTGAACAAAGTACAAATTTGGGGAAGACAAAAATCATTTTGTGAGGCGCGTGCGCAGATAGTTTCCTGTATTTATGGTCGGCAACGAATCTCATTTAAAGAAGAAATTAAAGGATTTAAATGATTCCTAAATCTTGCTAAAATCCTAAAGAAACACTAAACGGAATTAAGTCATTATTTCAAGATATGACACACACAATTATATACATAGAGTGGACACAAAGTTGCTTTCCTCAAAACAATTAAGCTTCACATATTGGAAAAAGCAACTTTGCGCCTACTCTGTATAGAGTATATAACAGTTAACAAAGATTAAACTGATGATGCTGGAATTTTTAGTCTGCTTCTGTTAAAAGTACTCTCCAGATTCACAGAAAGACCAAACATCCTAATTAGGTAAGTCGTTCAAGATAATACAAATTGTAAAAGTAATACCTGATGACGGTTCTAGAAGATATATTTGGTGTGGGATTGTATGTCCCGGACGCAGGCTCCAAGTCCCAATCCTCTATTGGGTCCTCACTTGGAAAGACTGAAGTCATGGATTGCGCATTTATTTCTTCTTTGTCCCAGTCTTCAGTGCAATTTGAACCATCATATGTGGTTACAAATTCCGGTTTTATTACATTTACACCTGAAAAGAAATGTATACCATGTGAACTTATTGTAATAACAGAATAAATGAAGGGTAAGGGAAAAAAACTAGGAATGACCATGTATGTGCTTTTCCGGGTCCTTGGTCCTATCTGTTAGTGACTCTTGGTACTATTTGAGTGTATATGCCATGCATGCTTAGTTGTAGAAATCTCCATTTAAAAAGGGGCGAAAGATTTAATAACCCTATTCTTTTTACGCGGTTTTCAATATTTAAACGCCGTTTTCTCGAAAATGCAGTTTTGTGACATTCCTTCTTTTTTCCCCTTACCCTTCAAATATGGTTTCGCGCAGCCTTTGTTGAAATTATTTTTATTTTATAATAAGAACAGAGAAGGATACCTCTCCACTGGCAGTGGCTCCCTACGCACTTTTCGTGCATATATTTCCGTGTTTAGTTTTCGGTGAGAAAGCATTAAACAAAATTTGAAAGCGTTTCATTCAACCTTAAACTGGAAATATACGCCGCATATAACCTCAGTGCTGAAAATAGAAACTAAACAACAACAAATAATTTTCATTCATTAAAGGAAATGTTTCAAAGTCATTTTTCATAATAAGACAAAGGACCCTGAGTAAACGTTGGGATCACAAAATCTATATCTAAACAATCAAACTTTATGGTTACCAGGTCAGAATAGTAATTGAAACCAAGTTCCATAGAACGTTATTTTAAAAGTGTTTTTACTTTCAAAATTTACAGCCATCTTCTAACAAAAATACTACAAATTCCCATTAAGAAAGAAGTAAGTTTCATGATTTGGTGCTTTCCCGAAATTCTTACCATATCACAGGGAACTTCGGAAGACTGACCAAATAGAATCGATTTGAATGTAACCACTGCTTCATTCTTTGTAGTATCATACGAATTCTTCAAATATATGTTGGTAATTCTCATGTCAGACGCGACAACAACTTAACCTAGTAATTTTCTCTAATTTGATCATATACTTACTTTGTTAAAAGTAGTGTACTTAAAACCCATATTTCGTTTTAAATATCTTACAAGAAACAAAAATAATCATAAGTTAGCAGGGGTAAATTGCGACCTTCAACTAAGTGGTGTATTTCTATTTTTCGTCTGAGCAGTACCAGCAAATAGTGCAAGATGACAATGTTCTGACATAAGACACAACGTAAGATTACCGTAGCAGTTTCAAAGCTACAGACGAAGACAAGAGAACTCTAACACTGTGTTGCTATAATGATGATTCAATATTCATTACCTTAACATCGATATTTCAGGTACAGCATGTGAAAAGTTAGATTATTTGGGTTCACTCGAGCAGACGGTTCTAGCAAGTAGAAAATCTAAAGGTAAAATACGACGTGAAACATTTGTTGTGAAAGAATGAGAGTGTGAATATAAGTAATTACTGTCAATGCACAGCGTACTGAAATGAATTTTGAGGGATAGTGAAAGTATTGTATGTGTAAGTATGCTCTTCCACTATCCTCGTTTATGCGTATACTTACCCCTTCGCTGACGTGCTTGCTCCCTACGGACGCACCAGTCGCTAACGCTCGGGTCGTCGTGCTGGCTCTTGTTCTAACTCGGTGAGATAGCATTTGTACTTTTTAGTAGCCATCTAGTAGAAGTTGATTCGTGTTTTATACACTGTAACTTTTATGCCGTACATCCACACTATATTTATATTGAACCCTCCTGAAGTCAATCTGCAAGTCGTAATGGAGCTCCTTATTTAGTGCATGCTCTGCTAAAAGAAATACAAAGCTTTAACCAGGGCCGTGCCGTGGGGGAAGCGAGCGGGGCGACGGTCCCGGGCGCCGAAGTAAGGGGGACGAAAATTCGGTAGAAAAAAGGAAAAACTGCTTGGAATATATGTATGGGGGCGCCGTCGTATACTTTCGCCCCGGGCGCTGATTTTCCAAGGCACGGCTCTGGCTCTGACCTAACCTGAAAATGTGTCAAAATTTGGTAGAACTGTCTGCTCGAGTAACGCCGACAATTTACACTCTACAATAAACACTTCAGTAGCAATAACCAGTTACTCAAAGTCTTAGAAGTTCAGTATTTCACCAATTCCTATGTTATATATAAATAAAGAGAGGATGGACGGAAGATAGTGGGAATACTGTCCTCATATTACAGGATTGTGCCTCAGCATCACAGCATTTCATTAGTTCAATAAGGAAATATGGAGCAATAAAGTGTGGTGAGTGGTAACGATTTTATGTTATTCAGTCAGAAACAAGAGTGCCGTAAAGCAGAGGAGAAAAGTGGAAGATATTGCATATTTAATATAAGGGACTTCACGAATATTGAATCAAATAGAAAGACAGGGTCTTGTGTGTATATGTAATCTTCACTCACTTTTACGAACATTTTTTTGTTTTTTGGTTTAAACCAACTTGGTTTAAACCAGCCAACCCTGCTATCTAACTATGGAAAAGACTTACTATGCCTTGCTAAATATTGGTTTCTTATATACAGTAGAAACATGGAGCTTCTTAAGTTTGTTGTAGTTCACTCCACTCTAAAAATAATTTCGCTCGTCTAGGGTAAGCTAATCAAACTACAAACAAATATAAAACACCATGAAAAAATAAAGGTTTGCTTATTCTCGAACAAAATTTAAGATCTGAACAGGGTAAAAATAATATTTATTCAAAGGTTACTCTTTCTCTTCAGAGCCCCATTCCTTATGTCTCCTGTTCATCATTCATCCCAACAGACTTCTATAATTTCCTTCAGTCGGGACTATACTGATCTATCACTTCGTCACACTTCTGCGCCCGACACCTATCTCTATCAGGAAAGTCTGACTACAACTCTCACAAAACTGGTTGGCTATGGAAACCACTGAGCCCAAAGACGGTTACTCTTTCTCTAAAGAGAAGACCATCACCCTGATTTCTATATCATATATATATATATATATATATATATATATATATATATATATATATATATATATATATATATATATATAAGGTAAGTGCACCAGTAGCTGACACTGCTCCAAAAGCTGACACTTTTATCTTAAATGGAACACCATAAGGCTATTTGTTATCATTAACAGATTTCTCGGTGCACACACTTTTCTTGATGGTTTAGCAACATTTTGCTTAGTCGTGGTTAATTTGCGTGCCAACTGATAGAAGTATGACAAAGTTGAATTACGTGCTGTGAAGAAATATGCAAAAATGAGAAGAATTGTTAAGAAATACGGTAAGCCTACTTACCTTGTTACTCTTATGTTAATTTATGATTTTTTTCTAGTTCAGTAGCATGCTGAATATGTATTCTGTTGGTGAAACAGCGTAGTGAATTGCGGGAGGAAAATTTTGTTCAATTTCAAATTCTAAAACTTCAGGAGGGGGGTGTCAGGTATTGGTGTCCTTTTGTGTAGGGTTATTCCAGTAGCTGACACTGCATGTCAGGCATTGGTAAACAGCATAACGGCATTAATTTATGAATTTCATACATAATTTACACGAGAAAGTAGCACTTGTCTTCTGTTATCAATTTCACTAAATTTGGATGTCTCGGTCCAAAAGCTGACAGGGGTTGTCACTTATTAGAGCAGCAAAATACTGTTTTGTACCAAGACCTGACAGAAACATTTTCAATGGATTTGAGCAACGCAATGATGCAAACATCATTTTACAGAAAAAAAATGTGGTTGTTCTGAAGCAGATTTAAGACAAAATAAAAATTCGTGATCTGCTTTAGAACATAGATAGATAGTGGCACTCTCTCCTGTAGTTGTAAACTAGATGAGCCGAGGTGTGTGAACAGCCGAGAGTGCGGTATTTTATCCAGGCACCTTAAGATCCACCAGAATTCTTAACGCAGACGAGACTGCATCCTTTTCGTTTCCGAAAGGAAATAAGATGTTAGTTCGTAAGGAAGAAAAAAACTATATACACATATGCAAGCAATGATGAAAAAGAATGTATGACAATGCTGATTACAAATAGTGCATGTATTTTGGCTCACCCGATGGTTGTATAGAGTTGCAAACGAATACCAGCTTCTGTAGCTAATTCAATGCCTAAGAATTGGGGTATTGGTAGATCTGAGTAGGTTGGATGACAGTAGAGATATTTTATGAATATATGACTAATGTGTTTCAACCATGGCTTGAAAAGTCAAATATCGAAACTCTTGTGTTAGTTTTCCTTGATGGTCATGCATAGCATCTCACTGAGCCTCTAAGCACTTTTTGTAGTGACAATGGTATTGTGCTTGTAGCTTTGTATCCGAATTCCACTCATGTTCTTCATTCGATGGATGTTTCAGTTTTCCACCCACTCAAGAGCGCTTGGAAATGTGGTGTGCATCAGTGGAGAATCAAACATGACGGTAGAAAGCTAAGAAATGAAGACTTTGCACCTCTTTTGGAAAAATACAATGAAAATGTCAATAACTCCTACTCTAATACAAAATGGATTCAGAGCATGTGGTCTCTACGCATTCAACGCTGATAATGTAGACTATCAAAAGTTCAGGAAAGGAGGAACAACTTGAGAGAGATCTTCCGGAAATCTCTCCAATTAAACTCATCACGGCCAAATAAATTAATTCTTGTGTTTCCTAAAACAAAGAATTTGGACTGAGAAAGTTGAAAAAAATCTCCGATTGTGATGGCACGCTTTTACGCAACATAGAAGATAAAAATCTTTTCCTCCTATGGATGCAGAGAAGTGTAGCAGATATGTTCCTGCACCCAGAATAGACAACAAATAAGTTACGGATGAAATATCTACTCAACAAAATACGAATGACACTACTAATATATCAATTTCAGGCACTTCGGAAATTACAGGAACACACGTTTCTACGCAAGAACAAGTTGCAGAAGTAACTAAAACTTCTACTCATCAAAATAGAAGTGAAACTATGTTTTCAGTTCCAAGGACTTCGAAAACTACAGAAACTGACCATGAACAGGGAGCAAAGAAAAGTACTGATACTATTAATTCCCTCGCCATTTAAAAGATCTTTATTTTGGCCGCACCATACAATCACGCCTACCTTAAAGAGTAGGAGAGAGAAAATAGCTTCAGTCGCTACATCGGCAGAGTGGAAGAAATATAATATAATATAAAAGTGAATATTTTCCAGGAAGGATTTTGAAGACTAAGCAAAACGAAGCTTTCGTCAAAGTTACGCTAAAGACTAGACACGACTGGTGTTGGCCGAAAGTTGAAGACAAGCTATTGTATGCATATGAAGACATATTGAAAAAAAAAATCAATTCCTAAATATGATTTGATTCCAAGGTGGGAGCGTATCTGATAGAAAAAATTGAGAATTATCGCGTTAACAAAAGGTAAGAAAAGTCTTGAAATTTTAAATGGATATATTTGAATAAGCACTAAACAAAGAGATTTATATTCTACCTATTATAAATATGTTACTTCTGTTTAACCTATATTTTAAAAGAATACGTGATGTTGTTCTTACTAATAAATGATTTCATTTTACTGTCAGCTTTTGGTACATTACTATGTCAGGCATTGGATCATTGGTATTTTCTGCGTGTCAGCAACTGGTACAAGTGGGTTGTGTTCCATATAAATTTCGGTAGCTCATATATGTTTATCTGAAGGTCTTATATCAATTGAAAACCATTATTTAAACTTAAACCTTTCAGTTACTAAAGGCATAATTTTCCTATGTTGTTTTATTTACAAACCAAAGCATTACATTTAGAAATGCATCCTTAAAGTGTCAGCTATTGGTGCACTTACCTTACAGGTTGAGTCAAAATAAGTGTTACAAGCCAATATCTCGCGAACTATAAATCAAATAAGAAAAATATTAAGAGAGAATGTAAAATACAGAGGGGCCTAAAAATGAGTCAAACACGAGGTTCCCTCCGCCCCCTATTATGGGGGGATGGGGGTGTACGTGAAATTTTCAAATGGAAACATAGGTCGAGTGATACGTCGTTCGAAAGAACTTGGAAAATTGAAAATTTCTGTAGGAAACAATTTATGATAGGGGGCACCGTTTTCAAGATGGTCCCCCAAAATTGTTCTGTATCAGATAAAATTTCCAGTACTTATAAATCAGAAACGGCTGAGTAGAAAAGGGTGAAACAAAAAGGAAAAAGGAAAGATGTTGATGTTTAAATATATTTATTATCCTATTTTCCAGGGAGAAGAATGCTAAGGGAAATTATTGTAGTTAAACTGCATCTATTGTCCCTACTTTTGGTGCAGTCAAACACTCTATATAATGTACGAGCATGAACCCGGCCACATCGTGAAGTGAAACGCACAACGCTAAAACCCTTTGTTGATGGATGAAGGCGTTGACGCTAGTAGAATACTTGTAAGTTATATTTTAGTCAAGAAAATAGTTTATCATTTCCTACTTTCTTCTTCTTGCGTTGTTTTAGTGTTTTTTTTTTTCATCATGAAAGTTTGATATGACAATAGTAACAGAACTAGAATACAGGAAAATATCCAAGAAAATTAAAAGAAGCTAAAATAAAACCAATCTTTAAACAGGGAGACAGAACATTGATACTAAACTACAGACCGATATCACTCTTACACCCAGTAAATAAAATATTTGAGAAAATAATTAAAGAGAGACTAATAAAATTCGTGAACAAACAGCAGATACTATGCCATGAACAAGGCGGTTTTGTAACTGGGAAAAACACAACTACGGCAACATATACGTTTATAAAAAACATACTAAAAGGGCTAAATAATAAAATACTAATCTTAGGCATTTTCTATGATTTAAGTAAAGCTTTCGATCTCGTTAACCACAAAATACTCTTACGAAAACTTGAGCATTATGACATAAGGGGGAAAGTGCTACAGGTGATGGAAACCTATTTACAGGGGAGGACGCAAGCAGTTGAAGTCTCTCACATACAAAATGGGAATGTAAAAACATATTTATCAAACCCAAGACAAGTCCGCAACGGCGTGCCTCAGGGCTTAATATAGGTCCAATCCTATTCCTATTGTATATAAATGATTTCCCTGGCATATTGAAGAATTTTGAAGTAATTTTATATGCAGATGACACAAGCGTCATCTACAATTGTGGAGGGTAAAACCATAAGTGAGCTAAGGAAAAACACACATAGAGTATTGGATCAAGCCAAAAAATGGTTCGAAAGTAACTGCTTATGCATACACAACACAAAAACAAAATACCTACTTTTTCACACAAAACAAAACACGAAAATAAAAGAAACCAAAAATAAATTGACTGATCTAAAACTAGATTTCACCCATGAAATTAAATTTTTAGGATTAAATATAAATGAAAATCTAACTTGGGAAACCCACGTAAAAGAAATAATAGTAAAACTAAATTCCAGACTTTATGCACTCAGGATACTAAAAGAAACGTTAAACACTAAACTTGATTTTGATAAAGTAGCAATAAACGCTGTGAATAAAATATTTCCTAGTTAAAATCAGAGGGTGTTTCTTCCACTTCCCTCAGTCTGTGTGGAGGAAGGTTCAGCAGTTAGGACTTTCTCAATTGTACAAAGAGAACTCTGAAGTGAAAAGATGGATTCGACGTGCAGCAGCACTACCTCTGGTACTAACTTCCTATTCAGATGTAGTGTTTGTACGTTTGCATGAAGCGCCTAACGTTCCATGTAAGGAGGAGTTTCATGACACTTGGCTGGATGATGATGACGCGCCATTACCTCCGTAAGTATGTTTCCTTTCCTATATTGATATCTGGCGTTTAGTGCAAGATTTTTTTAAATAATTAAATCATTAATTAAGCTATTCCGAGTATTCTACAGTAAATTATTTTATTCCATAGCACCTCATGTAGTGTAACATAGATTTTCTCGCGGCGTGCATGTGTTGAAGATCCTGCATTCACTGATTTGTAAATTATCAAAAGAATAAATCTTCTTGATATATAAAAGATATAAATTAGTTTCACCCAAAATTTTGCTATCGACTTTCCAACGTGGATTCTCCTGCAATCCTTTGAATCTCTAATGTGCTGATGATGTATTTTTACCTATTTCAGTGACTCGTGGAATCACTTTGAAAACGATCAAGAACGAACGACTAACAATGCGGAAGGGTGGCACGCCACATTACGTAGAGAGGTGTCAAGGAGCACTTAGACATATATTCTTTCATTGAATGAACGAATGAAAAACGAGCAACGTGAAAATGAAAGACTGCGAGTACTTCTTCAAGTGGGAAATCAGGGAACACTTAGAAAGCTACTGAAATAGAACAGATGTTGTAGTTGAGAATAAAATAAATCCCTTTTTGTTAAAGATACGGAGTGAAAATTCCCTTATATGTTATAAGGCGAAACAGGAATTCCCGTTACGCCTTAAGATAACATCCTTATCCGTTGTCTGTCAAAATATGTTTTAAGGGCATAACTCGAAATGCCAAACGGGCATAAATCGACTTTGGCGTGGGAAAGCCGGGTTCAACTCCCGGCGGGATCTCATGTGGTTCGGATCCCACGTTAAACTCTTGGTCCACATCTCATATAGCTTTGCTGCTGAAAGGGACGCTAAACTCAAATCAAAATATACTAGACTTCAGAATACACCTTTCGCAAGACGCGGTTGTATAAAAAATACATGGCTATCACCACGATAACGGAAAGGAAGTAACGACATCAATATTTTAGTTTGTTAGACAGATATACCTGAAATAGTCAGCCTTCGCGCCCATACACACATTTCCAACGTGTCAGTTTGTATGGAAACCCTACCGCACTGACTTCAAGAACCACACCTGGCCCTGACCAGATAGAAAAATAGTTGAAATACCTGGCTGGTCGGTTAAGTTGGGCATAAACACCACGTTCAGCAGCGAAGTTATATGACAAAGCTTAGTGTGGAGCCCGAACCATGCGTGATCCTTGTGGGGAGTAAAGCCAGGGTCTCTGCGCCCAAGACGCATACTATATACAAAATATGATAGCATGCAGTGACAAAATTATACGAGTTAGCTCATACGAGTTACGCTACGTACTCTGAAAAACATGAGCGCAGTTTTGGCCCTATACGAAGCACGAGCTGTTATTTTTAATCTTGCTCACACTTATCTTATCATCAGTGGAAGTAGTAGAACGGATTTGTCAACTTTTGAAAGATTTGTGTATCACCAAAGGTAATGATTGAGAACTGGGCTGCCAAAATTTAGAAAATTTACAGGTAGTGTGTGTTATATCAGAAAGAAGCAATATTGTCTTGTGAGCGTGTGGCCCCCCTCACTCCCATTCCATTTTAAAATTTCCCAGTTTTTCTTGGCTGAATTGGAATGAGGCTGCATGGATTATACGTCGACGCAAACTTTGTGTTAGTTTTATCCTTTTTTATGAGTTGGCAGTGCTGTGAGCAGTAACTTGTATTTCCGGTTGACCGAACAAAAAGGATGTGACATGGTGATGTTCCGAAAAATAGTACCACAGTTTCAAAAGCCATCCTAAGATGTTTTTATTGATTTCAGTATTTTAAGTATAATATGTTAATGGCAAGATTATTTAACACCCATGATCCATATTTCTTGTTAACAATACTGCTTATGGATATTTTTTTAAAATAATCCTTTGGTGTGATTGGAGTAAGCTAACCGACGCTAGAGTAAGAAGGCGGGAACGGAGTGCGCGAAAATGGATGCCGTAATGAAGAGAAGAGGTACATGGCACAGCATCAAAATCTTAAGTTAATTTACCAATCCTTTGTGAAATCGCATCAAGATAAGTAAGAGTGAACTGCAGAAGTTGTGTTATTTTATTATTCACGCAAGTTACAGTGAAGTTTTACGAAAATAATACAAAATGCTTCAAATCAGCTCAAACTAAGTACGAGCACACCTTTTCAGTTTTGTGACAGCGTTGTTGTCCAGACCTAAATATCAAGTTTAATGTTGAGTTTCACTCGTGTTTATGATAAAGATACGTAGGTAAAACAAGAGATCAATTTATTTTATAGATTGTTAATCGGTGGAAACATAAGTAAGTACAATGCCAACTACACAGCTGAATAATGAAAATAGAAATTGAATTGGAAACAGGACATCCCTTCGAAGAAAAATGGGAAGAAGATTCTAAAGAACTGCCCTCCAATACATCTATTGAACCCCCTTCCTTTTTTCAAAATCTCCAAAACCCTAGTGCGTGTGTGAATTGGTGATTTGTTAAGTAATTTGCCGGCTTCGTCGTTATAGTTTAAAATTCAAATTCAAGTTTTCAAAATCCTTTTTTTATTTTTTTTAATTCTTCAATAAAATTCATGGGCTTGTATTCAATATGGTAAATGACAAAAGAAAATCCTAAAATATAAAACTTACAGAGGTATCAAACTAAAACGTTGAAGTAAGTATGTATGCTGTATGTATAATACTTGTGTTTAAGTAAATCAATATCATACATGTATTATGTTTCAGTTGCTCAATACCAGTTTCTCACGCAAACCACTACTGGAACGGTAAGAATATTTGGTTGGTGTAGAAATTGTACGGATGTGTATCGGGCGTGTCACTGAGCGTGGGTATGCGCATAAACTGACTTGGATCGAACCCATCTTAATTAATGACTATGTGCAATTCATCCCACAATCTCTAACCACTACTGCACAAAAAAGAATCTTATACTCCGTTCCATCATTTAAATTCATTACAAATGGAAACTCTCAGTGTCTAAATAAAATAATTATACTTAGTGAAATCATAACACAGGCGTACCGAATAAGACACGAGCCCTACCGGTCATAAGAATGCCTGCCCCGAACTGAACCGAACCCAACACAATCCAATTGTGTTATAGTCTAAGCATGTAGCTTATGCATACAACACACCTGTAACGTAAGTAATATCGAAGATAAGAAGAAGAGATAGCAACACTTTGTACGATGGAATCGTATATAACGAAAACATTTTGCGATGTATCCATGATCGAAGTTTTATTATTCCTTTTCTTCGGAAGTATTAGCAACGAACTTAAAAAGTTACTTAATGAATTCTCTATGTATGTGTGTGTATGTCTGTTATTTGCGATTTTTTTTTTTTCAATCTTGAGCCCCCCATTCGATACAGCATCAAAAACTGAGAAAATGATGAAAATTTTCCCGTCATTCTTACCGTTTCCGAGATATTGGCCAAAAAATGGCCGACTTCTGAAGATTTAAGGAGCCATATCTCGGGAATCGTAAGTTGGACCGAGATTATATTGGTGTTGATCAATACCTAAGAGGACTTTGGTACCAAATAGTAACCTGTGGCCACTGGCCAACGTTCTTCAGATGGGGCCGCGGTGGCTCAGTGGTAGAGCGTTCACCTCTGCTGCTTGGGGTCCTGGGTTCAACCCCAGCCCCCGCCAAGTGAACTTTGTGGTGGACAAACACCGTGTGCGTGGGTTTTCTCGGGATTCTCCCGTTTTCTCCCACTTTCTTTATTCCAGCATTTCATTCATTACTCATCGTCACCGTCTCCTTTGTCCTAACCGGCGTAACCGCGGGACGTAAAACTCAAATATTTCATTACATTTCATTTCCGTTTTTCAGATGTTGGCCAAAAAAGTTCGAATTTTGGGAGATTTAGGGAGCCATATCTAGGGAATCGTACGTCTGGAGAGAGATGATATTTTGCGAAAAAGAGAAGAAGGTTCGGATCCAAAAATTTACTTTTATAAGTGGGAATAAGCACAGCCTTATTATTCTCGCTCCATCTCTCCGCTCTTTTTAAGTTCGTCCTGGCAATGTTCTAGGAGCATTATCAACTGGTTTATTTCTTGAAGTTTGCAAAGTGCATGCCAGCACTAAAAGACCATGTCGAACGTGATAATGGTAATCAATATAAGGCTTATTCAATAACAGCAGTATTTTTTAAAAAAATAATTAAAATGGGAATGTAGTTTACATATGATTACTATTTTGCGGCGCTATCTTGTGACCCTTCATAGGCGGGGTTAACACGCATGTGTAGCCGTGAAAGTTAAACGAGATAGCGGCATTTCTAAAAGTTTAAGTCGGAGCAGGGAAATGCCATTCGATTTATTTTGAGTTGAAGGAGTGAGAACGATATAAACTTATTACCGCATGACAGTTTCAATCCTGTGACGACTGTATCAGTCAAACAGAAGCTCGCAAGCGGGCTGAGAGGTTAGGCAGGAAGAAGAGGACACCAATGGAATGGTATCGTTTGTCTCCCAGACCAAGGAAGATGCGTACGCAGCGAAGTCCCGGAAGTCATGGACGACAAGAAGTCAATTCTTTAAAAAATACAGTGCGAGTCATAATTTAAATAGTATAACCTACTCAAAAGTGAAACCAGCCATTCTGCAGAGACGACGTAGTCTGGCTGCTGTTGGTCCATGACAATTGGAGACCAAACTGACAGTGGCACATTATCTACTAGCGAGGATCTACAGTTTAAGTTATTAGCCCACTCTCCATATTTGTTTGATCTCGCACCTTCAGATTTCCACACTTTTCACCTACTTAATGAAGTACTAATTGGATAGAGATTCCAAATGACGTGGAAGTCCAGTCAGCGGTACAGAGTGAAAACGTATGAGTCCGAAATAATGTAACTTTCGCTGCGTAAACAGTGCTCTTTTAAACGTTGGCGAAGCGCATTAAACTAGAGGGAGGGGACTACGTCAATAAATAATAGTCTATAGTTATTTTGCTCCTTGTAATGCATATTCTACAACATATTTCAGGTTATTTATTGAATTAACCTTTCATATGACACTAATGAGATAGTTGAAGACTTGACGTCATATTGTCTGAGATCACGGAAATGAAGCTCTGGGGGTGGGGCGGGTAAAAGGATTACTATCAAAAGAGCGTGCGGGAAAATTAGATGGAACATAAGGCAGACTACATTGTAGTGTAGTAAGAAAACCGCGCACGCAACATAAACTAGCGTATTGTAAGTAAAGCCGATCATAAATAGCGGCCGCCTTCTGGGCTATTTCAGTGCCATCACTCCCTCAGGCTCCTAAACTTTCCAGTGGGTCACGAAACAAAGTCACTAGCGCAGGCATCATAGTTAAGGTGGATAACAATTTGGGGCCCTCTTGGTAAGGAAAAGAGGCTTTACAACAAATACGCTTATACTATCTTAAAGTAAAGCTACACTGAGCAATGGAACGTAATATATTAAATACAATTTCTGAATGCACTAAGAGTCTATTTTATTCAACTGGATGTACGTAGTATCAGCAGACCAATTGACAACCTACAGCATTGAACTAAAACAAAAAAAGTATGAGAGAATTCACGAACGACACAAGCAAAAAGGCATTTATTCCGTCTACTCCGCCAGTTTTTCAACTTGACAATAACCACTTACGAACAAGTTACTCTATGCTATATTAGACTAGTTCGGGTACGTTTCCATTCACTTACTTTGGTCTGGCGGGCTTTATTGGAACTTAACCCATACAATTGGAATGAACGGCTTATAAACACGTCCCGGCAGTGAAATGGTGGAATGAGAAAAAAAACGAGCACGGTGTTTGTCCACCACAAAGTGCACACGGTGCGAGCTGGAATCGAACCAGAGACCCCAAGCACCGGAGGTGAACGCTCCACCACTGAGCCACTGCGTCCCCACAATATTCATTTACCTTGGAGATTAAGAACAGTCAATCAAATCAGGCGAGAATTCTTCGTGTTACTGTCAAACGAGGCAATGCTGATACACTTTTTGGGTAAAAAAAAAAAAGTATGTAACATCGAAATGGTTACAGCTGGAATTGCAAAGAAAAATATTTTATGTACATACTTCCTACATCTTTACATTAATACAAAAATCGGATTAATTAGTGGTAACATATTACAGAAAAAAAAAATTACTACTGTATCAGCATCACCCAGAGGTCGAGGCAATCCTGATACAGCAGAAACGTGTGCTCCTTTAGCTGTAGATATGTAAGATGACATACAAAAAATGAATCAAAAGATTGCGATCTTGACCAATAATTAGTTTTTGGCTCAGGGGCCACAAAAGTTTGGAATGGCCCCTAAGTCACTTTTCGTACTTTTTACGGAATAAGCAGATCATGCTGAGTTACGTGATACTTTGGATTTGGGTACACTATCTGTGGTTCTCGAGATATAAGGCGTACAAGAAAATGTTTGATTAAATAAAATATATTGAACTTCTTGGATCAGGTGCCACAAAATTTTTCAACTGCCCCTAAATCGAGATTTTTTATTTATTTTTTTTTAAAAAACGGAATAAGCACACCATACTGAGTTAAGTGATAGTTTGGGTTCGGCTACACTATATGCAGTTCTCGAGATATAAGGCCCACAAGAAAATTTTTGCCTGAAATATATTGGATCTTTCGATCCAAAAATACACAATGTAAGACCTGTATTACCTTGTCATATATCTGCGGAAATCATGTATATTTTCAATTTACAGATTTATTTTACACTCATGATAAAAATGGAAACTTTTTCCCTTTTTGTTTAGGTTAACCCCGTGGGTTCAGCATTGTCCCGGTTGACGGTATCTTTCGCAGATGGTGGCCCCGAAATACAAAATGAACAGAATCAGACGAAAATTCAGAGCAACAAGAAAGATACTAAAGGTCATTAATTTAAGGTGATTAATTATAGAGAAAAACGAAGTAAAATTCTAAACTACATAAGTTCGCGTATTGATGCAACATTAGGTAAACAAGCCATAGAACATTATATGGCTGCGTTTTAAAGCCACTGCCTTATTAACTTACCTGGAGCACCCATGCTGTTTAACAGAGGGAAATACAAAAATGTAGAGCGGAAACTAATAAGAGGAAAGTTGCATCTGAACCAAATGTTGTCAACTGGGGCAAAATTTTGGGTGCTATCTCATTTTATGGAGCAAACACTTGTAAAATCCACGGAAGAAATATGTTACATGGATTCACAATAGGATTGTACAAGTAATCAAAATATATCTAGATCTTACCTCTTACATGTACAATAAGATAGAAATACAAAACGGAAAGCGTGTTTCTTACCACATCGATAAGAAAGATATGGTGAAGTGAAACGTTATGTAAAGGGACTGTCGGCATCTATGGCCATTTAGTTCGTCAGATATATGAGGAATGACGCCCCTCGGCGAGCACACTACCCGGGAAAAGGGAAGGAAGCGGCCTGGTGTGAATGAGGAAAACCTCATTCAAGATGGCTGGCCTGAAAAAGCTTTTACACATTTCGACGGAGTGTCCCCACCGGGAATCGAACCCGGGACCGCACGCACCGAAGGCGAGAGCGTTAGCGACTGCGCTACGTAGGGTCATATGTTATGTAAAGGGAGTGTGCAAAGTGATCATAGAAATCTCTCAAAGCTGTACCACACACAACACATGTTTTATGCCATATAATGTGTTTTATCACTATCCTCGTTTATGCATATACCTACCGTCGCTGCCACGCCTGCTCTCTACCACTTGAGCCCACCTGCTGTGCTCCTGCGCTGGCTCAGTTAGATAGCACTTGTGCTTATGATTAGCCACTTATTACAGGTTAGTTTGAGTTTTAGGTTAATTCGTGTTCCATGCAATAAGTGCACACGCCGCAGTTTTACTCAGTGCTCCTAAGGTCAATCTGCGCTCACTAATACAACTCCACTCCCAAGAAACAGTTTCTGAAGCAGTAGGAGTGAAATTCCTGCGAAGAGAAGTTCATGAATATAGGTATCCCTTTTATGGACAACTAGGATAGGAAAGAAGCATTTTCTTGTGCGTTTTGCAATCTTTGATGTCCCAAAGAAATGTACTCGATAGGAAGGTCGACTTCCAAAACAGCGTTGTTTATAATGCTAGCCGGAAACATGAGAAGGTTCCGTATAACGAAAACCGTCATTGCTTCCGTTATTTCTGAATAGTGCGTAATTTGCAACATTTAACAATTAGAAAGGTACTAAATTTGTGTAGCAGTACAATACAGATGAATACGTATATAACGAAGAGCAAAGAAAGCATGAAACTAATAATAATAAAAATATTAGTGATTAACAGTAAATAGCGAATGCCGCAAGTGGAAATGAAGTAATTGTACGGAAGATATATTAAAATAACGGCAAATAAGTAGTAATACAATGCTGGAAACCGGTGCATGTGAATCTAATCCGGGGTTCTCACCTGCGGAAGTTCACTTTCCCTGCTTTTAATGAATTCCTAGGACATTGTGGACTGTTATTACCTTCGTGCATGCCCAAATGATTGTGTACTGATTGATAATATCTATGCATGATGATATGCGCTGGAGAAAATTGCGTGATAACCTACGTCTTTCAATTACACACAACTATTTCGTCTCAACATTTACTTGCATGCCTTAGAAATTGTCCCCTAGAGCAGAAATTGCTTTTATAGGTGTAGGGAACTTTACGAGTACTTCCTTACGGGTATAAGTACGCGTAAGAAAGTACTTTATAATAACGGCTAAGTAAAAGCAGAAACTAACTTCCGTCAGATGTTTATTAAAAGCGAGAATACATTACAGCCAAGTTAGATAAAAGGGTGGCACTCACAGCAGCATATACCCAGGGAACAGGCGTTTCAGTGATGGAGGGTGTGCGGATAAACGAGGATAGAGCAAAAAACAGTACTGGTCAAATTTTGGCATACCACATTTTGGAAAAGTTAAAGGCAAAATGAAATACTCTTCACAAAAGTCATATATATAAGGAACAAATTACTGCAGACGCAGAACAAGACACGAAGTAATACAGCTGAATTTTAGGACTACAAGTATAGTGTCACTAGTGTAAAACCATTACAAGTGCTTCGTCGACGGATAAAAAAAGCGAGTGCACATGAAAGATAGTATTTTCTAACCGGTGGTGTGTATCTCCACAATGTACAGAAGCTGTACTTTATGCTTATCAGCAAAGCATCACTAGCATGAAACCACAAAAAGTGCCACTGAAACTCGTGTCATTGCAAAAACTCACTTGTTATCACTACTCTCGTTTACGAGTCCATTTACCGTCGCTAACGCGCCTGCTCTCTTCGTACGCTACCTCGCGCCAACGTGTGGATCCCCACACCTTCTCCCTCTCGATTCCATACTGTTCCTGCATTTTAGAGGCCACTTAGCACAGACTGGTTAATGTGTTCCGCACTGCAAAAATTTTTTTTTGCCATACATCCGAACGCCGTATTTTTACGCTAATCGTAAAATAATTGTAATCTTTTAACATTTACTTCCCGAACCCACCTTAAATTTTACTTATAAGAGATGGGGTAATGTCATGGCACACAACACAAATCTTTTGGAGAATAATAAGGAGGAAATTGGTGTAAGAACTATAATTTTCCATCAACTATTTCGAATTAGGGTTAAATTCCAAAGTTGGGCGTCCGTTTCCAGAGAAATTTTTAAAATTTACAGGAAATATATGGATAATTTGATCGTTTGTGTGCTTTATAATATATAAGAGTCTCGAAAAATCTGTTTATTTGTTATATATAAGCGGTTATAAACATGGGACTATATGGCGAGCGGAGGGAACTACTTGGCGCAAGGTAACCGAACAGTTGCATTGTGGGAAAGAAACTAGCATTTATGTTACCAATATGGCGAATGTACAAGGGCAATGAACTAGCAGTTTTAACATTTGTGAAGGAATACATTGATAACGAGCAAAATCTTTTAAAAGTTTGTGAAGAGCACGGATTAATGAACCTAATAACAAATTGCAGAAAGTGTGGAAAGCAGATAACAGTGAAAAAACTTGACGAAAGCGGACGCCCAACTTCGGAATATATGCCTCGAATTGTGCGCCGAAGCTTGATCTGCACGAAAAAAAAAAAAAAAAAAAAAAAAAAACTTGGCATCACATTAGTTAGAACACTTGCCATGGTTTCACTCCCCACTTCTAAACCAAAAGTACAGATACCTACATCGTGCAGAAATACTCCGCCGGTAGAAAGTAGTATGTTACACAGTCGTATTTAATACGCACTCATTCGGGAAGGTTCTAGATTACAGGTCCCGCATGTAGATTAGTAGCTTGGTAGGTTTTTTTCGTACTAAAGTTTATACATTTAAATTATACAGTATTGCCGAGCGAGCGTTAGCGAGTGAAGGCGGGTTAGAGCCCCGCAGGGCACGTTGTTTTCTGTCTTTATTACTGCTCAATGGGAAGGAAACTATGAAGAGTGTAAACTTGTAAACAAGGAATACTAAAACCGACTTTGCACATTGTGAAAAATTCCTCCAACAGCTGATTTTAAAATCATATACAATTTTATTTCATGTGCACTGACTCATTTTATCCGTAAAATTATAACTTTTATTAAGAACTATTCTTAAACATTGACAGAACAAGCAATTCGCTATTTGCTTTGCAGTACTGAATATGCTCATTGTGTTCAAGTGCAGGGACATTTCTTATGTTAACATGTAGAACTATTTCACCATCTTAATACAAAGTCGAAACTCTACATTAAAAGTCTTTCCTAAAAACAACTCACTAGACAGAAAATTTATTAACATTTTTATGTAAAACGGTAATGAAGGCCGAACTTCTTACAGAATTGTACTGGTATACGTTGAAATATTCATACCAAGTAAATGCGAATCATCAAAAAAAAAAAAAAAAAAAAAAAGTCAATAACTAACTTGAAGATAGCATAATATGAAGAAATATTTGTTTAACAATTTCATTTAACTTACCTTCTTCAGCTTTCATTTTTGCCTGCAAATTACACTGACTTAAACAAGCCTCCACATTCGTCTGGTTCGTTTACAGACATGGACAGAGTTGCCAGCACTTCTTCCCTTTATGATTTTCTGCATACTTCGCGTTCGTTCAACGTAGAGACTTGTGAGACTAGTTCAGAATGCGGCCTAGTGCTTTAATCCGCTCAAGCTTTGCAAACCTTCTGGAACATAACGAAACGCTAAGTTCGACTGCATGAATTTTAAGTAATAGTCCTATTCTCGGAAACGAACAAGGACATTTTGGGAGTTATGCAGAGTCGTTTTGACGTCTGGTTAAAGCCATACTACGAGTTAGACTAACGGATGGTTATCGAAAGTGTATTCAGAGTCTTTGATTAGAACGTAGTAGTCGACGAAGTAAATAACATGTGATAATTAATCAAGAGCAGAGGATACCCTTTTAGCCACGGTTTAGCTTGTGCACCACATTTGGGATTTCGGATTTCATATATTTTCATTTTTACAGGCTACGCATGCGTACATCTACTTTTCCGTAGTTGTCACATTTATTTTTGTAGCCTGATGCATTGGAGTTATATTAGTTAATCATTCCCAAATCAGCTTTTTAGTTGTACTCAAAGTAGAGTCTGAATACCAAAAAAGTACACCTTTCTTCGTAAAGGGCTAGACTGACACTAACTAGACGGTGACTAAATCTTGATTAACAAATTCTCTCTGAATATCGCCCTTTGAGCTGAGTTGAGACAATCTGAAACGGAATATGCAGGGACGTCATTTAGGGGGGGTGGGGCAATTGCCCCCCTGAGTTGGAGATTTATATAGATTTTATTAATAGAATAGTAGCAAATCAGTGAAAAACGCGAAATTTTGCTTATATCAAGGGGTCTTGGCCACCCCAAGTACAATCTGAAATGACGCTCCTGGGAATATGGTTCCTAATAGCCTATTACTTTGTATGGAGGTCATTTCATACCATTCTGCTCCAAATTCTGCGTAGAGCAACGCAGTACAATAATCAATGGGTTATTATAGCGGCTACCCCAATAAGAGGAAATTAAATCGCAAAAATTTGCGGTAGGTTCATGCAAAGTTTTATGAAATATGCCCATATATGAGTATGAACAAGATAACAAAATACTAAGAAGCAGCATTTAGATTATGCTAAGAACGGCATTTATATGTATTAGTAAAGAAACAGTATTGAAAGTAAAAATGGTCTTTCGGTAACGGTAATCGTTAGGGAGAAAAGTACAGTAAAAATAAAACATGAGAGAAATGAAATTCAAAATGGCTTATTTTCCTAAGCGAAATTGTAAAGCCTCATTCCGTACTAGTTTGCGCCAATGCAACGCAATATTTGGTTTATAGTTTAAATTGCGTTACAGTCACGAAAGAAATAAGTCCGCCTGGCAAGAGGAGAAAATATTCCTAACCCTGTTCATGTGAGTTAATCTCCGAGAGACTTGCTGCTTTCACGTGAAATCTGGAAGCAGGTCTCCCAAACAAATCCAGTGTCTGCTGTAAAGCAATGTTCTTTTTGATACTAAGCTTAGTGCTTTTAGACAGAGAAGAAAAACAATACTTGAATTTGTTTTCGAGGATAACAAATAATTCATGCATAGTAGTTTACAAGTGATAGATTTCCTATTATAATTAATTTAGATATCTAAATACTCACTCGGGAGACCCGTGTTCGATTCCCGGCGGGAGCTCATGTGGTTCGGATTCCACGTTAAACAGTAGGTCCACGTCTCACATAGCCTCGCTGCTGAACGGGACGCTAAACTGAAATTCAACTCAACTCAACTAAATACTCATGATCTACTCAAAGGTAATTGAGGAAATTAAGGAGTGAACAATGAAACGTGATTTCGGAAATTCAACACTACATTATTGGTCTAATACCATGAAATGCAATGGGAATTTTAACATCGCACGATTGCGTCCTGGAGGCTAAAGGAAACAGACGATTAGTGAACGAAATGATTAATGAAGGAACTGAGGAATGAAGTGGAAGGCAATAAAGAACTCCTAGAAACAAATTGACACAATGCTGTCCAACATAAACTTACATAGTATAGCCTGGAATCGAGCCTATGACCTTGAAACCAAAAGTGAGCGTTCTATCATTGAGCCACCATACTCTAATTATGACGGAAAGGCGCTCCCGTTTCCGACGTCGAATGGTTGAATGGTGTATTGTTTAAGGGTTTTGCATTTTTCAGCTCCGAGGCAATTTAAGACGTGGACCTATATCTTAACGTGGAATCTGAACCACATAAGCTCCGACCAGGAATCGATCCCGGGTCTCCCGAGCCGAAGATGAGCACTCCAACTACTACAAGGGAATTCCTCACAGTCCAGTGCTGCAATTCAGCCAGTTCGCTAGAACCGGTTTGTTAAAATATTTTCAGTTCGCAGAACTGTTTATTAAACCCAGACAACAGTAAACGTTATCCAGTTATACCCAGAAACATTTTTTTAAAACTATCTTTGCTTTTAGAACCTCTTACAGCTACAGGTTTAAACATATGGGGCCTGATGCAGAGTCGTTCTGACGCGTGATTAGTGAAGTACTAAAGAGTTCGACTAACATATGTTTCCTGCAGTAGTCAGGCCTTTAGTATGATGCTAATCATACGTCAAAACGACCCTGCATAAGGCCTATGATCTCTTAGAACAAGATATTAGCGTTTATTGCTTAACATCAAATGCTCAGATATCAAGAATGAGAACTGCGATTACATCAGTATAGTTGTGAGGGTTATTTATATTCGAAAAGCATACATACCATTATCAACAATTTTTGATCCATTGCTGGATTAAGGTCTTTTCAATATATTTTTTACGACCATCCTATCTAGGGTAATTCCTTTCTAAGACACACACACACACACACACACACACACACAATATATATATATATATATATATATATATATATATATATATATATATATATATAACCGCTTATTAAAAATTAGAATAACACCGCTGCCACGGTCACTACCTAAACTTCGTGATTTTTGCTGGAGTTGTTCACGAAGCGGATCTCTCTCGTCTCGTAAAGTAACATGGAAATTCAATTTCATTTTCAGAAGGGGTTAACTATTTCTATTCGACGATGTCGTCTTGTCTCGATTGCTCAGCAACAATACTTTCTGCACACAATAACACACACAAGAATAAATAGCATGTGTATCAGTTTTCAGTATTATGGCGTTTCGTTTACTTGTCATACATTTCAATTAAAAGATCTTATGGTTGTAGCATCTCTACTTTCGTATAGGTAGTGGTTTAAATATCCTGTTAAAAACAGGAATAAGAAAGACTTTGTAGTTGAATATTATGCTGCCCACACTAAACAGAAAAGTTTTTCAGATAGGTAATGACCCAGACATCTTCATCTTACATTAAATAATCAAAAATCAGATCTCATATAAAACGCTCCAACAAAACTGTTGATTGAAAGTGTAGAGAAATAAGATGTTTCATTCACCATGTGTACGAGGACACTTGGTCGAAAAGGTGTAACAGCTTTATCAGTCCAGCCATTGTGAGTGAGATTTTCCTTCGGTTTTCCTAATTTATACCAGGCAAATGTTGAGATGGCACCTAACATACAGGTCCCAGTTCACTTCCTTCCTTTCCCATTTCTGTCTTCCTTCGTCATTAATTGATTCCATGTGTCCTCGAATCAATGCGATGATAGATAATCATGATTCGTGGACACGCTATTAGGTTTAAAATTATAAGTTTTTTTTTTATTGAAAAGTGTTTTGTTCAAGAGTAATATTAGTTTGAAGATATGATGTATTCACGAGCAGGAGGGAAAAAATAGTTCTAAGTATTTGGAATTGCCAAGACAAACTGAAATATTTTATCTTGTTCGTTTTGTAATAAGTGTAATTATATTTTTTCGTTTTCTATAGGAATTAACAATGCTCTTTATCCCTTCATTTTTATTGGAATTATTAAAAACATTCTGAACAATTTTGAAACACACATGGCCAAGGCGTAGTTAAGTAGAATATTTTATTTTGTTATCTGTGTGAAATATATTTTTTCTTTCTTTCTTCCTATATATGAGAACTAACATTTCCCTTTATTCTTATTATGTAAAATAGAAAATGGTTGTTTTGGCTTTCAAACACTTAATACCATGAAGTAAGCATATATCTATGAAATAAGCATATATTTTTCTTTCCTCCTTTCTTTATTGACTCTTATTTAGTCGATCGCCAGCAGTTCACCTTAAGGCGAAACAAAGCACAATAAAGGAACTGATTCGACATGTGCCAATGTACCTTCTGAATAGGGTTGGATGTTGATTTTTCTCTTTCATGCTTTCATGAAAGATATGTATCTTCGCTTCTGTACAATCAGCTAATTTTCTGAGGATCATTACGGAATGAGACACACAATCCCCATCTCGTATAGGTAATATTTTATTATTATTATTATTATTATTTTATTATTAATAATAATATTATTATTAGCGTACTTTTGAATTTTCATTTGAAATTACTTTATAATACGTTATCCTTTCTGTATTTTTTCATTGTTTTTATGTAGTTTATTAGTGGGCACTAAATTGTCTCCAGGTCATAGAATAAATTAATTTCGGCATGCACTTTGCTGTAAATATCATTACAGGAAGAACATTACCGGTTTGTTCCAACCATCAGGGCTGAACTTACTAATATTTGGCTTGCAATTTTAAGTGATAAGACAGTGTAGGGGTAACTTGTGAGTAATAGTTAATCAACATAGGTTCAAATCCATTTCAAGTCGAAGATTTCTTTTACAAAGCAATTGTGAAGAATCGAAGAGTGACTTCTCATACTAAATGAGCAACTCTTAAGAAAGTGGAAGCAAAAACCTGTATCATGACAAAGACGACTTACGAATGTTGATTGGGAAAGGGCAAGGGAATTATCAGGACATTCGAAACATTTAATTGAGCTACAGTGTACACTTTACGTGCTATCGTTATCAGAAAAAAAAAACATTACACCATTTGTTAAACAAAGTTTGGGTAGAGCAATCTGAAAATTGTGTGATCAAGTTATTTAATAACAAATTTGTAAAAGAAATAAATAGAAAGAATAGTATTAGTGATAGTAATGAATAATGATGCTTGTTTCGCAAAAGTTATATTGAAACTGAGGATTAATGAACAACTTGTGTTTTAAATTCTACAATACATGTTCGTTGCCGTTAGGCGCAGTTTTCACTTTCTTGGAAAACTCAACAATACTCAGAATCACTCTACACTCCAGTTATACAAAATAATACTAAAACCTAGAATTATGTTGAATTCACTAAATTTAATTGTACTGTATATACACTCGTACACCCCTAAACACACCACTTCACTCGTATATTACACTGCAAAACAATGGAAGAGGTAGAAGTTGTTTCTTTTTACTCTCTTTTTAATCAATACGCTGTATTCCTTACTATCAGAAAGAAGAAAAGACATTTTAGGAACTGTCAATTTTTGTGCAATTATAGAATAACTTGTTTCTCAAAATGTTATCTCCATTAGTTTCAAAGCGGCTGACTAACATATCGGGCCCTTGTAACAAGAAATAAAAGTACGCTATAATTGTAGCGCTCCAATAGGGTCTAGGGTAATTTTCGGACCATTTTCCGTGCAGCAACGCAACTACGCTAGTTGTCGCCTGGGGCAAGAACCCGCCTTAGCGTCCCCCTGACCAACCAAACCAAAACGCTCTCCCAAATATTTACTCAATTTTGAGCCCTTCCGATCCGGCGCCCGGGGTACAAGCCCCGTTTGCTCTCCTAGTTACGTCACTCTTTCCGTGGCAATTAAAACCGAATTCCTCCAGCTTTCTTAACTCAACTGGAAGACAACCAGTACGTACTCACGCAACGGCAAATACAATAACTGTACATTTAAAAATGAAAGTATATACATTAATAGGTCACTTCAAAAAAGTGGGGGGCAACTGCCCCCCTTTGCCCCCCCTAATCGCCGCCCATGCTTCCATCATCGTCCACTTGCCCTAATCATCCGTCTCCCTTACTTTAACAACCATAAAATGGGGCGTTAAACGGAAAGATTTTGATTACCTTTTTCATTACAAATCAGTTAGTGGTAATTTACTCTTAGTGTGTGAGTTTTTTCTAGGACGATTTTCTCAAAAACGACTGCAGTAACTTTTATCTCACTTCATAAATAAATACCTCATTACACATCTGTAATATGGTGTCAATAATTTTTCATTTAAACAATGACAAACGGTAGTTTGCGCGTGCGGTGAGTTTTCTTTGATATTCAGTTTTCGGAAAATGCCTAACATTAATATTGTAAATAATGTGCATGGGTTTCCCCGGGGTTCTCCCGTTTTCTCCCACTTTCTTCATTCCACCATTTCATTCATTTCTCATCATCACCGTCTCCTTTAGCCTAGCCGGCATAATCGTGGGACGTAAAACTCAAAGATTACATTTCATTTTTTAAATTTCACCTTAAGTGGCGCTTATCAATATGTTCGCCCGAGGCACTCAATTGTTCCCGTACTAACTACAGCATAATATGATTCAAGAAATGAGAACGATAAAGTCTAATGAAATGGCTTGTACCCCGTATTTTTTATTCATATCATATTGCATAATCTCCAATTATTATTACAGTTAATACATTTGTCTTTTGTTTGATTTGAATACTAGGTTATTTTGTAACTGATTACTTTGTATGTACTGTATAGCCATGGTTCTCAGGGAATGAAAAAATGACATTATTGTTTATCAAAGATGATAAATCCTTAATTTACATTTCTTATTTTTATTTTATTTTATTTTATTTTTGAAAAAGTACAGGGACATCTTAAAAATCGTGTTCAATTATACAGAGACAAAACTTTGTGTGGACAGGAAAAAGAACTAAAAATATTAATTTTCCTACTATGTTGACGTTTCAAAGAAGAGTGATTGACTTTGTACTGCATGTAACTATGTTCAGATAACTTGTAACTAGGTAGATCGTGCAATACAATCAATAATGTGTAAGTTTTTATACCAATATGTAACATAAAGTATCTCAGATTTGTGGGCATTTATTTAACACGGAAAACAAAATTAAAATGTAGTATGTTATCTTGTTTAATTTAAAGATTCCTAAACTCATAACAGAACACGAATAAGTACTTTTATATTGTCCGAAATGTATCAAAAACTTCAATGTTACAATAATACGTTCAATTCTATTTTGGTAAACGTAACTACATTCAACACAAGAGTCTAGCCAATAAGTTTACGTTAGGAAGCACTGTTTTCCTTACGTAACAATGATTTATTCTTCGACATTATTTCAAATTTAGTCTTTGGTGTTTTTTTTATATATATATGTACTAAACCTTGAGAGAGAATATCTATTTACTTATCTTGAATCACTTTTGGTATAACAAAAAAATTTATAAATTAGTGTTTCTAACTTCATTTCTTTTTTTGAACTCTATTAGCCAGATCAGGAAGATAGGTACTCCATTTCACTTCTTTTAAATACTTTCCCTTCATCTTCATCACCTGCACTATCTTCTTCTTCTTTAGCTTGACTTTCTTTTGAATTTTCCTGTTTTTCTTATTCTCCTGGAGTTTCCTCGTCTTCTGATTCCTGCAAAAATCAGTAGAAATTGTCATCGTAGGTTTCTATCTGGATATGTGTGAAAAAATTGAAACCATAATGTGAGTGAAATAAAGATCAAATACAAAGGAGGATCAAATGGAAACCTTAAAATGCCATAAAATTCTACGATTGCTTCGATACGTGGCAGTAATATGCCTTGCGTTGCACATTATGACTGAGATGTGTCAGAGTGTTGCTGAAAGAACGATGAAAGCGGGAACATCTGTATCAAGATGGTGGCCCCACTGTCCAGTCCACGTGCACCGCATTAGAACAGCGTTCGGTGATCCGGTTTTTGAGCAGTGAAGGTGTTAAACCAATTGAAATTCAGCGCAGAATGGCAGCAAAGTATGGTAATTCATGTTTGTCCTTGCAGAAAGTATCTAGTGCTGCAGGAAGTTTAAAAGTGGCATAACATCTGTGGAGGATGATCCTCGACCGGGACAAGCTCAGCGCGTAGTGACTGACGAGAACATTGCATTAGGGGAACGGCTTGTAAAGGAAAAGAGGCTAAAATAAATCGCCATAATCATGAATATTAGCTTTGGTGCAACTCAACAAATTGTGCATAATGTTCTGTACTTCAATAAGATGTTTACAAAACGGGTCTCACGTCATTTGACTGCTGAATTGAATCATCAAAGCGTCGACGCCTGTGAAGAACTTTTGCATCGTTTCAAAACGCCGAGGGTGATACATTTTTGGACAGGATTGTTAGGGGCGATGAGACCTGAGTTCCCTATCATCAAACAGAAACCAAAAAAAGCGAGCAAGGAATGGCGGCATACTTCTTCGCCGAAAAACAATCCGCACTCAACCATCAGCAGGAAAGGTCATTATCAATCTTTTTTGGGATGCAAAGAGAGTAATTCTGCAAGAGTACATGGAAAAAGAAGTGACAGTAACAAGTGCCTCGTGTTCAAACCTGCTGAAATATCAACTTCGTCCTGCAATCAGGCTTAAACGACGTGGATTTCTGTTCTCAGGTGTCCTCCTACAGCATCACAATGCTAGACCGCATATTTCTCGTTTGACCGTTAAGACTATCAATGACATCAAATTTGAGTGTCTCATTCATCCACCCTATTCATTAGACCTTGCCCTCAGCGACTTTTGTGTGTTTGGATCACTCAAAGAAGCGATGGGAGGCAAGCATTTCAATAGCAATGAAGAGGTGAAAAATGCAGTGCACGAGTGGTTACAATCTCGACCAAAAGAATTCTTCCAACGTGGCATCCATGTACTTCCGAAGAGGTGGAACACTTGCATTCAACGTCAAAGGGACCTCGTTGAAAAATAAGAGGAAAGATTTGCTTTTCATTGTTACATTCTAAAATGTATTGCACTCTTAAGGTTTTCCTTTGATCCTCCCTCGTAGATTAGTATAGGTCTATGCCACACTACATACATTATTGAATATTTTTATCTTCTTTAAGCTATTGCCATCAAAGAACAGAAATGTTTACTTACGACGCTTATTTTACAAGTTAACACATGACTTAAAAATATTATTATTTTCAAACGCTGGGCAAACTCTCTCTTATGGGACTGGTTTTACACTATGGACCAAAATGAACAATAGTAGTGGAAAAGACATGGACCATATTTAGGGGTAACACACCAATGCTACAAAATACTTCGAGGTATTGCAAGATGGATTGATACCTTGTTGAAACAGGCGAACTATCAAGGGATTCCACGCAATACATGTATGGCTGACGCCATGTAATAAGGAAAATCTGACTAAACACTGGAAGTGACAAAATGGTGAACAAGCTCTGCCGTTTCTCTGGAAAATCCCTTGACATAAATTCTATAGATGGCGCTGTGAACTGCTCTTCGGTAAACGCTAAGCTCCTTTACATACGTAGCCATTGAAATGCGCCACCGAATTGCAAGGCTAGTATGAACGGAAATATAAACCAAGCAACTGATAGCAGACCCCGACACCTTTTATGTTTTCTACTGTTTTTTATCTTTCAATACCCACGTATTCTTTCTGTAGTGGAACGAGGTTGTCAGGATACAAGAAATATATTGAAATATATAGCACCCAAGCACTAGTAGGCTACATTAAACGTAGATCCTTGGCTTTAATTCAAATCACAGTAGGAAGCACGATTGCTCAGTGATAGAGCGCTTATCTCTGCTAAGCGGAATCCCGATCCCCGACCAAGTAAGTTTGTGGTGGACAACATCGCGTCCGTGGGTTTTCTCAAGGTATTTCGTTTCCTCCTACATAATCATTCTACCAATTATTCTATCATCATCCTTTTGCTTTAATTATCGTCTTCCTTAGGATGACGAACGTACCTGTGGGACGTTAAACTGAAAGATTTCATATCACCGAGAATCAAACCCGGCCTCCTACACAGGCAGCAAAATATTAACCACTTAGCAACGAGGAATCCCATCGATGTATGTTTGGTTTTGTCAACATCATATTTCCCTCTTTTACTTCTTTCCTTAATGGTTGAATTTAATAATAATAATAATAATAATAATAATAATAATAATAATAATAATAATAATAATAATAATAATAATAATAATAATAATAATAATAATAATAATAATAGGTCCAGAAATGCTTTATTTGACAAATATAGGTAACTGGAAATCGGATAATTATTATACAAAGAACAAAACATAATATACTACTAGTTAGCTCTCACGGGAACGTTTCACGTTATAGAAAGATCAGGATTATAAAGGCAATTTGGAAGATGGTAGTAATATAAAAAAGCAGGCAACAAATTGTTCCAGATATCTCATGCTTTCATCGCAGAGATTATACCGCATTTTATCACAAAATATAAGAATAATCTATGGCTGTTTCAAGACAGTTGAGAACTCCAGTATATGACGTAAATTAAAGTGATTTTTAAGCGATAAACAGTTGTTACTTTTTGCCTCTGATCAGTATTTCAACTAAGTTTATTTTATTTATTTATTGACAAAAGATACATTGGCAACCTTGTGCGTTGGCGATAACTGCAGTGTTCCCGTACGAAAGCTTCCATTTAAGATAATGCTTCTTCACGAGTGGCCGATACTGAGAGTTATTCAAGACGGTTTCGCTAGAGCAGAGAGTTGTAGCAACTGTTTTAGTGTAAACAGTTGCTCCGTACGAAAGCTCCAATTTAGAGCAATGCTTTACAAATGGTTGCACTACTCGGCGGCGCTATTCAGTGGCCACGTGTGTAAAGGGTCTAACATGTCTTCATTAGGGAGTTTAGTTTACAAAATATTGTATTTTGCGAGTATGTCTGGTAGGCAGAAAATCTCAGGAACCACTTAATGGATTTCCACAAATTTTGGCCAGGATCTAGAAAATCACAAGTTAAGGACCTAGTTCGTTGATAAAGGTGATCCATGCAGTTGATTCTAAGATATGGACAATCAACAATTGATTTTCCATGTACTTTCAAGGGAGGAAGTTACGACTGTAGATATGTGCCTGAAACTTTAATGAGTCGTTGAGTGAGGGTATTGAAAAAGATTAGCCCAATATGGTAATCATCAGAGGATCGGTTTCCAATAACAAATCGGTTATCACAGCAACACTAAAGTTTTTGAGCGAGAAATGGAGAGTTCGAAGAAATGCTGAAATGCAAACTTCAATTTTCAGGTGTATATACTATGAAAAACCAAGCTTACTCAGGTGAAAAAATGAAATGAAATTTTTGAGTTTTACGTTCCACGGTTATGCCGGTTAGGCTAAAAGAGACGCTGCTGATGAGAGATGAGTAAAATGGTGGAATGAAGAAAGTGGGAGGAAACGGGAGAACCCCGAGAAAACACACAAGCACGGTATTTGTCCACCACAAAGTCCACACGGTGCGAGCTGGGATCGAACCAAGGACTCCAAGCACCGGAGGTGAACGCTCTACCACTGAGCCACCCCGCCCAGCACCGTGACGTTGTCGGCATCTATGTTCCAAGGGCAATTTACTTGCGTAATATTACACCCTAAGTCCAAAGCAGAAGTTTTTATTTATTACAAAATAATTTTAAGTGTATAGGCTGAACCAAGTAGGGTAGACAGAAAATCTCTATATTTTTTCAAGTCGTAATACCATGGAAAAGTTGAGGATTGGAGTGGCTAAAAAAAGTAAAATAAATAAATAAATAAATAAAATCGGTTTATATCTTCCGGTTGCACCTGTGCTCTACAGTTTGCCGAAATGCAGAAAAAATTCACATTTCTACGATAATCTTTTATCTTGAGAAATTGGATTGAGACGCTCGTTGTAACTCATTCGGAGCTGAGGCTAGGGCAAGGTCCGTCGATTCTACTGTTCCGCGCTAAAAGAGAAGTGGAACAGTAGGGTCGACGGACCTTGAGTCTAGGGATGATTTTATCAGATCGACTCTGCTTTTTGGCTCAACTACTCCTAACTACTCCCATGAATCAAATTTCAAAGTATCTTCAGCTAAAGTTAGGTTGCCATGCTGCAAGAATCTGCTGTTATAGAAAACTTGCAACTGTAGAATATTTCTCCATGTAAACATAGTTTTGAAAGGGACCTGCAACAATTTCTTCGTCTCGCATCGCAAGTAGTCAAATCAGGTGTAACTTTCTGGGTCGCCTTGCTGGCTACCTGTTATCGCTCCCCCACAACCATAAAGGAAAAGCCACTTTCGCCGCTTCCGAAATAACGGATTCTTTTGA
The DNA here is from genome assembly GCF_964235325.1 of Thermobia domestica. Lineage (NCBI taxonomy): Eukaryota > Metazoa > Arthropoda > Insecta > Zygentoma > Lepismatidae > Thermobia > Thermobia domestica. The sequence continues at coordinate 177,844,140 of NC_137470.1, read as the reverse complement.
ACGTGGAAGGGGCGCTGTGGCTCAGCGCTAGAGCGTTCACCTCTGGTGCTTGGGGTCCCTGGTTCGATCCCAGCTGCAACAAGTGAACTTTGTTGTGGTCAAACACCATGTGGTAGGTTTTCTCAGAGTTGTCCCGTTTCCTCCCACTTTCTTCATTCCCGCATTTCATTCATTATTTCATCATCAAAGTCTCCTTTAGCCTATTCGGCATAAGCTTGGGACGAAAAACTCAAAAAATTTCATTTCGTTTTGACGGGGAGGGGAAGCGAAACAAAATACACGTTTTTAATGAGGAGATTCACTATTTGTCCACTAGAGTGCAGCGCTGCATGGGTGGTGATATCTTTCTTGCTTTCAGAAAGTTGTAGTATGTAAAAAGTAAACAGAAAGATGAGGTTACAAGATTTCTTAATGACAGATACAAGATTCTTGCAGTATGGCAACCTAGCTTTAGCTGGTTGAGGATGAGTGAAACCGGAGATGTTCAGTCGTTCTTTTCTTTCACCTGAAACAATATATATACTCGGATGGATTTGAGACGTTTTGCAAATTATTAACTATTACCAAAGTTTACAAGTCTTTACCTACAACAACCGTTCCTACCAAACAAAGCCTTCATTTCACTATATGGTTTCTTCCTTTTCTCAGTTCAGTTCTCAAATATTAGATATGATATTGCATTACGAACTCAAAATGAGTATAGGGCCGTGGTGGGTCCCTGGTAGAGCGTTTACCTCTGGTGTGTCGGATCCCAGGTTCGATTCCAGCTCGTGCTAAGTGAGCTTTGTGGTGGAAAAACACCGTGTGCTTGAATTTTCTCGGGGTTCTCCGGTTTCCTCCCACTTTCTTCATTTCTCATCATCATCGTCTCCCTTAGCCTCGGTGCATAATTGCGAGATGTTAAACTAAATATTTCATTTTCAAAACGAGTATTATACATTATGTTGTGATAATTAGTGAAGGTGATGTGAAAATATTTTTCTAGTTCTTTGTTTTTGAAAATAATAAAATTAACATTGAAGATAAAATAGCGTGAGACAACGCTTCTTTAAGTAGGGAATGTTCGATGGGCGACCACACCACCACTCCTTCGATGACATTGCATTACATAGTTGTATGCATTACCAGTATATAGGGTGTCCACATGAAACCTCCCTGATTACAAATATTAATTACATGGAACTTATTAGTGCCAGAGAATAACGGTTTACGGTATCTTGAAGAGCAATCCAAACAGTTTTTTTTGTCAATATATGCACTTCTATATGATCCCCGTTAGTAGCCCTCAGAATGTCTAGGCCATATTCAATGTCCCGCCATGTGTTGTGTAACATGTAAGGTGTTGATTGTTGTGTAACTTGTAAGGTGTTGATTTGATTTTAGTTTATCGTCCCTTTCAGCAGCGAGGCTATATGAGACGTGGACCTACTGATTAACGTGGAACATGAACCACATGAGTATGCAAGGTGTGATCGAGTTGATGGCTTCTTCAATTTTGTGACGAAGAGCAGGAATATCATGCACAGGTGTGCCGTTGACTCTATCTTTGACAAAGCCCCATAAGAAGAAATCCATAGGGGTTATGTCGGGAGATCGCGGTGGCCAAGGAGCGGGTCCATCGCGTCCAATTCATCGATGTGGAAACGCTCGGTCTAAAGCCCTACGAGCATCTAAACACCAGTGCACTATCCTGTTTGAATATCACGTTTGGTTGCAAAGGGAGTAGCTGTGGAAAAACAAAGTATTCAAGCATATCCAGATAAACGGGACCAGTTATTGTGTGCTCCATGAAGAAAAATTGTCTTATAATTCTGTGGCGTCCTAAAGCACACCACACATTCACTTTCTCGCTATCTATGACATGTTCATGAACAACATATGGGGGTTCGGAACCCCAAATTCTCACATTGTGACGATTCACCTTGCTTGATCACTGAAAATCACGCTCCCCAAGTAATCGTGATCATTCTCGATCCGGTCCAGAATCTCCATTGAAACCTGATTCGTTTTGGTAGGTCATCGGGTTGTAGCGCCTGAATGATTTGCACCTTATATGCATAGAAACGCAGTCTTTTATGGATCACCTTATGGACCGTTGAATGTGGGATGTTCAGTTCGCTTGACGCTCTGCGAACGGACTTTGTTGGGCTTCTAGTGAAGGCCTCCCTGACCTCATCCACAGTTTCCTCAGACGTTTTTGCCTTGCCCGAGCCAGACTGTCGGTTGACACTGCTCATGGCTAAAAACTTCTCAAATCATGTTTTAATGGTCTTGACATTAGGTGGGTTCCGTTGGTACTTTTGTCTGAATTTCCTTTGCGCGGTAATTGGAGATTTAGTCTCAGCTACCCGCACCACACACTGCGCTCCCTCTTGTGCTGTTCTCAACTTTGCTCATGAACACCTGCAACAAATAACAACAACTAACAATCAACAACAACAACAAAACACTGTTTCAGTTGCTCTTCAAGATGCAGGAAACTTTTATTTTCTGGCACTAACAGTTTCCATGCAATTAATATTAGTAATCAGGGAGGTTTTCATGTGGACACCCTGTATTATATTTTTAAAATAATACTAATTAAAATTTCATGTAATCAAATGCAAATACACATAAGTGTTTAAAGAACTACTTACATCCTCCTCACTGAAGTTTATCACGGACTCATATCTCCTGCAAAGAATTCTTAACATTCTCTCCCTCCTGCGGATACCTCTTAACCTCCTGAGAAGTTTGTTGATTTCATTGTCCTTAGATTTCATTTCTCGACGATGTAAGACATACAATTCGTGAATCCATAACTTCTCAACGTCATCCTTTGTTTTATAATCTTCCAGTTCCCACTCAAGGCGATCCAGATTTCTTTTCATCTCACGCATTTTTTCCAGATAATATCTTTCCAAATCTTTGGCCTTCTGCCTTAAAGCAGCATTCTCCTTCCGATTCTTCTCGACGAGCTCGCGATACATGGTGGCTTTATCAGCGAGACTTTGACCAGGGCCTTCTTTAGGTAAACTATAGCGTGGGACTTCAGTTAGGCTGGTTTCTGGGTGGGTAACTTTATCGGACAACAGGCCAGGCAGTGGGTTAGGATTCCCTTTCGATTGTGGGTTAGACCCTCCATTAGGGTATTTCTTCTTCGATGTTTCTCCTGACATTATATCTGGAAAAAGAATTAGGAGAGAGACAATTAACTTTACAGTTACAATTTAGAGACCCGTTAAAGTAGGGTGAGCTGTAAAGCTAAAAAGCTTATAAGAGCAGAATGTTTCTTTATAATATCACTTACATAGGCAATAACCGTTTTGGTACATTCCTTTAAGAAATATTCCTGGCTACTTCATTCGAGTCCTTTTTTAAAACCTCAATATCATTTTTCCGTGTCCGAGATATAGTGGTAGAAAACTTAATCTAGCTCGTTGTTGATATTTTTAGTTCGCGCCTTCGGCATATACAATACGGATTCAATTTTTGGTCAGCTCGTATGGTTCGGACACAACGTAAAGGTGTAGGTTCAAATCACGTACAGTCTCAGCGCAGAACAGGAATGATACATTTAAAACACCCCCCCCCAAAAAAAAAATTAAAGAAACTCAGATTATTGCTGCCGTGACAAACAGACGAATTCTATAATCGGAAACACCTAGCTAAATAGCATTGCTAGTTACTAATCTGAAAATAGTTCTCCCGATATTTTATTTTGTTCTTCACAACCAGTCAAAGCCTCTTAAAAAAAGCAGGCCCCAATTAAAGATATGATATTCAAAGCGAGTATATTGAAAATACTGATTCAGAATCTTAGCTCTGTCTGTCAATAGTCTATTTTTTTTCTGAATGTATATTACTATATATTGTGATGGACAGAAAATCATAGTTCCGTTTCCTGCCGATACTGTTGACAAAGAATTATTAACATTTGCTTATCTACGGTTCTTTTTATTTACCTATCTTGTACATTACGAACACTTTAAAGGTTATGCAACGCTTAGAAATAGCTGGCTAAACTGAGGGTATTGATTCCAATTTCTCTATTCCGTGCTTGGGGTCCCTGGTTCGATCTCAGCTCGCGCCGTGTGGACTTTGTGGTGAACAAACACCGTGCTCGTGGGTTTTCTCGGGGTTCTCCCGTTTCCTCCCACTTTCTTCATTCCATCATTTCACTCATTTCTCATTATCACCGTCTCCTTTAGCCTAACCGGCATAATCGTGGGACGTAAAACTTAAAGATTTCATTTCATTTTTTCCAATTTCTCTTTGTCTTTTAGCTGTAGAGATGCATGATCCTCCCATAGTAGATTCCTGTAGGGAAAATGTTAACAGACAGTTCCACGATTATGCCCTGTAAGTATGGGAGACGATGATTAAAGCAAGTGAATGATGATGGAAGAATTGGTGGAATGAGAAAGTGGAAGGAAATGGAAGTACTCCTAGAAAAAACACCGACACGATGTTGTCCAACACAATCTTACTTCCGGGGATCGAACCAGCAACCGCACGCATCAGAGGTAAGCTGTGTACCACTGAGCCACCGTGTGCCCTGGATTCAAAATAGAACATAACATGGTATAGAAAGTAGCTATGTAAACCAAGCATGTTGGTAAAAATGATGAAAAAGGAGTGGAATCATTCAAAATGTGGGTGTGGAGAAAAATGGAGAAAATTAGCTGGTTCGAACACAAAACGAATGAGAGGGTCTTCGAAATAGTGGAGAGAAAATAACAATTTTAGATATTATTAAGAAGAGGAAGGTAAACTGGTTGTGGCATTGGCTAAGAAGGAACTGCATCACAAGGGACGTGCTAGAGGGTATGATGGTATAAAAGAGAGGGAAGGGGCGAAGGACACTACAATTAAGAGTCTTGACCCGGCGAAATAAAAAAACCGCTAATTTTACAGTAATTATGTGATATCTTCAAATAGATAAAAGATAATTGAAATGTGGAACAAGAGCGCCCTAGACAATATTATTTTACATGAGAAACCGTTATCACAACTCACTTATCTGCTTTCGATTTCGAGCCATTTTGAAAGTCGGCATTTATTTTCGCGTTTCTAAACAGCTGAAAACGGAAAGCCGCTAGGTGACTTGTGATAACAGTACCTCACGCAAAATAATATTGTCTAGGGCGCTCTTGTTTCATATTTCAATTATCTTTTATCTATTTGAAGATATCACATAATTACTGTAAAATTAGCGGTGTTTTAATTTCGTCGGGATGAAGACTCTTAAGGAAATCACTATATTAAAACAGTAAAATCGAACGTGAAGACGAAGATGTCAGCAGAAGACTGTGGAGCATGGAAGCTTCTCAGTTGCGGCAAGTGATATGATAAGAATAACAGAATTCCTATGATGATAGTGATGATGTTTGAGTTATCGTGATACAGTGCATTACAAACATCAGAATGGACAGAAAGATGAATGTATAGCATAAACTGAGATTTTATTCTCTGATGACGGATCTGAGACAGATTGTGGCATTGGAAAATGACAAGATAAATCCAGAGACTTGATCTCAAAGCTAACATAAGGATAGGATAGGAGGTAACTGTATAGCTGGAACGAAATATGTTATCAGGAAATGGTTTTAAGAAAGAAATGACATGAAATGAAATCTTTAGGTTTTACGTCCCACTCTTATGCCAGTTAGGCTAAAGGAGACGGTGATTATGAGAAATGAATGAAATGGTGGAATGAAGAAAGTGGGAGGAAACGGGAGAACCCCGAGAAAACCCACGAGCACGGTGTTTGTCCACCACAAAGTCCACACGGAGCGAGCTGGGATCGAACCAAGGAGCCCAAGCACCGGAGGTGAACGCTCTGCCACTGAGCCACCTCGAGGTTTTAAGAAACAGAACCAGCACCATGTCTTTTTTGTTCACATATTTGAATGTAAAGCCCTTCCTTTTATTTTATTTTATTTTATTTTATTTTATTTTATTTTATTTTATTTTATTTTATTTTACTTCTTGAAGTTCTGCGTCCCTTTTCAGTTTCGAGGTAATGTAAGACATGGACTTACAATTTAAAGTGGACTCCAAAACTCCGTAATTGCATTAGTATTTAGTGCGTTCTTTCATCGGGAATTTTATTTGTTATTTGTGTCGCCAGTGTGTTGTAAATCTGATAGAATCAATTTGATCTGATGTATATTAAATTTTTATCATTTTGTAAATATAATATTTAGCATCTAGACAGAAAACAGCCGAAGCTCGTTTCCTGGAAAGCCAAAAACAAAAGTTAATAAACATTTATTTATTTATTGTCAACACAACAGGCTATAGCCCAATTACAGTGTTGTAAATTACGCAATTACATGTTTATAACTCTTGATAACATAACTTGAGTTCATAACTTTTGATAACTCATGATAATGGCATTTGGAAATTTCTTAGGCGACATATCACACATATAAAATTCATTGTTATTTGAACACATTCTATTATACAAGGCTGTTGTCCACCAGATTGGTGATTTCATCATTATATTAGTTCTTGATTTTTTTGCAGTAATAAAGACCAGTGTTTCTACGTACTTTTAATGTGGGAACATGAAAATTCAATAAAGAAACTAAATCAGGACAATCCAAAATACTTTGAGTTACTTTTTGAATGAATAATAAATCAATCATATGTCGTCATTCTTCTAGTGTAGGAAGATGAAAGTTAGCAAGTTTGGTTTTACAGCTGTCATAAGCAGGATAAATGTGACTTTTTTTTTATATATGTTATTACATATAAAGTGAAAGTATGAAATTACTAACTCATACTGGTTAAAACCAGAGCCGATGAATATATAAACTGAGTTTAGTGTAAATAAGGGGCTCATTTTCGATCTCTCTTCCGGCTCACATTGGTCACTTGGTCTTGTCTTGATCATTGAGTCTTCACACATCGAGCAGGAAACTTGGCGCGAGCATAATGACTCAGCCATTCCACGAAAAGTGTGAATTTCACGAGAAAAATACATATGAAATCTGAAGAATAATGCTATCTACGCTGGAATTAATCATCCTTATATTTTAGAAAAAACAACTTAGTTGTGCATTTATTGTACCTTTTTGTTATATATTTTTGTATCACTGAATGAAACTGTTCGCGTATTGCCAATGTTCTGTTCAAACTTGATCAATTGGCCAAGTTGTATCAATTTAGTGGACGAAGTAAAGTAACATATTTATGGAAGGAAAGAAAGAAGCACACTTCTAGTTTTTTTTAAAAAAAATAAGTATTGTCAAGGCAGGTACTGTGTTAAACTTATTCAGGATTTGGTGACTAACAACACGATATAACCTCCGTTATAAAAAAAAAATATTGATGAATTCACGTAAACTCGCACATAGGCGTGTTATTTGCACCAAACCTGCGGAAACTAATAATGAAAACGTAACTAATGTCCTATCTACAATAACTGGTTTAAAAATATAATATTTCCTTTTTGAAAGGTGTAACGGAGGTTACATGTCTTGAATTGGTACTGACACGATATAACCTCCGTTACACAAAGTAATGATGTACAATTAAAACAATAGGTTTCTTAGTTACATAGAAACTTCACCTTTGCACCAGGACATGGAAAGGGACTGGTAGATGCCATAGGTGGTCAAATCAAAAGGACTGTTTAGATGTCGGTCAAGGCCAAAGCCACACAAATTAATTCTGCACAAGATTTCTATGAACATGCTGTCAATTTGTCTAAAACTGCTAATATGCTTTTTAAATCTCAAGCTGATGTTAAAGGAACGGCTCGCCTCCTCCTGAACAAACGTTGGATGATAGCTACTGATATCATTGGAATACAAAACTTCCATCACTTTGAGAAAATAGATGACAACAATATTTTAGTTGGTTTTACTGCAACGTCCAATTTAATCAAAATACATGTTTCTTCAAGGTTGATTCAGCAAGCAGCCTTACAAACCTTATCTCAAAGGCTTTTAAGATATAGTGATGTTTAGACTGATGACGATGATGATAGTGGCACATTGTCTAGCATACAAATGAGCTATTCTGACGTTCCTGGGCCATCAGTTGAAAAACCTGTATCGGAATTCGAACTCTCAGCACATAATATTAAGCCCGGAACTTATGTTCTGATTGATTTCAGATGTGTCACTACAAGCAAAGTAGCCTGTAATTATGTAGACATCTGTCAGACTGGATGTGAAGACGATGAAGTTCAGACAGCATTTCTAAAATTGTGTGGAAGTGACGGTACATTGTTTCAACCTGATGAACATAGTGAAAAGTATGTTAGCTAAGAACAAGTAGACAAACTTTACCTCCTGCAAATCTGAATATGCAACAGGATACTGTACAAATTATCGCAACCAGTTGATGCATACGAAAAGTGAATATTTGATTAAAATTAGACAAAGTATCCCGATCTTCTAGCAAAAAAATAAAAATAAAATAAAAAAAAAACAAAATAAAAAATAAAATAAAATAAAATAAAATGATAAAAAAATAAATAAATAAATAAACTTGATGGATTATATTTATTTCTGTTAATTATTTTATGCAAGTAACAGTTTCACTTGTCTTTTTCCGCAACGTAGTGTTACTTTGTATCTTACATTCCATCGTTGTTAATACTTTCCAACTTTATTGCACAATAGTTTGTATTGCTCTTGAGTGAAAATCCTGAGCTTGGTATCAGCTATCAATGAACTGTTGCCTTATTTTTGTGCCATGTAATGCCCTTTTTTCTTTACACCCATAATTTAGTATTACTGAGATATTATATCTCGTCTTGCAAGTCTTTGTCTTATTTGTTACTAGTATAAGACGAACATACATTAAGGTATAATGATATATATATATTTATCGACTGCCTACAGTTGTATGTATTATGTAAACAATTACTGTAGTAACATAAACCAAGCTATATTACGATATAGTACCTCAGAAGTAGTTCAGTCACTAATCTCAAATTACTTGTAACCTCCGTTACAAACCATATGTAACCTCCGTTACACAACAACCATATCAAAAATAAATAAAATGCTATTTTTTCTCTCACAACCGTTCTTTCAGATCATAGTTTTGTGTTTTAATAAACAGAAAAATCGAACAGCATTAGTTTCGGTGCTACAAGGAACCAGTGTTCTCATTGGAAAAGTAAAAAGACTTAAACCTGTTCCACAAAAACGTAATCTCCGTTACGCAGCAAATAACGTTTTTTCTCCACAACGATTTGTTATTTCCACATATACCGTTATCGGATAAATGGTGGCATGGGTATGTATCGTTTGGTCTATAACAATACGGACAGCACAAGTTTTATTTGCATAATATATCACTTTGCAGTAGTAAATGTGTAACCTCCGTTAGAAATGGAATGGCTGGGCTATTGTTAATCTGGAATCAGCTTCTTGTATATTGTAAGTGAAACCTCTACTTTCTGTTGTTATGTTGAAAGACATAAACCAAGAAGTTCCTTTAATACGAAGGTTTTCTGTAGACAGGATTATTATCATTTTCAAACTACAAAATTCTATAAGTATCATGTTCACAACTCGTATACTCATTATTTAAAATTTCATTAAACTGAATGATATAAATTGAACTTTTGTTACTTCAATTGGCTTGTTAAAAGATGCATCTGAATGCATTTGTTTTTTTATACTACCGACTGTTATAGATAGTGTTCAATTCCTTAGTTTTCTCAATTTGATATGTATTAATAAAGACTTTCTTTATCTTTTTTTAACTTACATATTTAACAAGTATAGCAAGTACAAATTCAAGTTCATAAGTTTTAAATTACCAAAACACCAAGATGCTGTTTTGGTTGTCTTGACTGCAGCTTAAGCACTAAACTACAAAAATAGCAATTCTTTGCACGGAAACAATAATATATATATTGAGAATACTTGCAGTGCAAGTTAGATTTCACTAGAGCAACTTAAACCTCGTCCCTAATTAAACATTTAAGATGTCACATTTTATGAAACTTCATATTGGCGTCATTTTAGGCTACATTTACAATAATTACAGGAAATTTGAATATTCTTCCTCTAAAAGTTTCAAAGAGACGAAAACCTGAAAAAAAATCGAGTGTCTTTTCCTCCTTAGGAGTTGTATTTCAAGAAATTTTGTCTCAGGGTCGTGGTGATTCATTGATGCAGTGCTCAACTCTGGGGCATGCGATATCTGCTTCGATGTCAGCTTTTGACAAGTGAACTTTGTGGTGGACCAACACTGTGTGCGCCGGTTTTTTCGCAGTTCTTGTTTTCTCTCATGTTCATCATTCCACCGCTATAGCCCATCTTATCATCATAATCCCCCTTAGCCTCGGTGCACGATCGTGGGTCTTTTTGTTTTTTAAGTATCCCATCTTATATATAACTTGGGGCTAAAGACAGATAAATATTTACTCAAAATGTGAAAGTTCTGCATCTAACTGTTTCCGAGATTTCATGATGAGTGAGTGAGAGGATTGTAAAATTGTTAAGGAAATCATATCCCTTCTTCAGCGACATCATACTGAAATTGTGCTCTTGTATATATTTATATTCTCGTGACAAAAATATGATTGAATGATGCAGACAGAAATGATGTAAGCACAATTACTACTTAATCTACCATAATGGAAGCACTTCGCCATGAAATGAAATGAAATATTTAGGTTAACATCCCATGATTATGCACCGAGGCTAAGGGAGACGGTTATGATGAGGAATGAATGAAATTGTGGAATGAAGAAAGTGGGAGGGAACGGGAGAACCCCGAGAAAACCCATGCACACGGTGGGTATCCACCACAAAGTTTACTTGCCGCGAGCTGGGATCGAACCAGGGACCTCATGCACTAGAGGTGAACACTGAACCACTAAGACACCACGTCTTCACTTCCGCATGAAAGGCTACTTATATACATATGTTCTACTCGTGAAAGTAACTTTAAATAACGCTCTCCTTAGTACCCTAGTCACCTCAATTATATCTGGTGTCCTAAAAAGTTACCTCCACAGGCTCTATAGGTAAAAATAAAGCAACAATGCTATATAATGATAAACCCTCCGGTGTTTCTCCTTCAGTCGCTGTGGAGAACCAAACATTTCACTATGTGACAAGGTCGTAGTTCAACTTTAAGCCATTAGCATTGCTCTACGAGTCCATCATCAATTATCGGCAAATTACAGTTCAAGACTGAGAGTGATAGATATTATATGTTATTAGTTTTTATTACCTAGCAATCATAATTAGGGTACTTGGAGATTATTTCGAACATGTTGATTGGCAAATCGTTTGTTTCAGCGTTCTTCATTGGCTACTCCTTTCTCGATTGGAGAATGGGTTAACACTATTCGTACAACTTTCATTTAGTTTGGTAGAGGTTGATACTAACCCCATCTGTTAGTAACGGTACAAGTTATGTCATGCTCCGAGCAAATTGACAGGTCCTTGAAATTTATGTGTGTGTGTGTGTTACACAGCTTACACTGCGAAGTGATATAAAATCAAGAACGTCATGCTACTAACTTGTTTCACATCATCTGAAACACATTTAAAATTTTGATTTTGTAAGTCTTCAATTTAACGTCTTCAAAGCATTATCAAATGAAACTGACAAGAACAGTAAAATGCATTTATAAATACTTGCACTAATGATATAATTGTCATATTAAGTTTAATTATTAACTAACTAACTAACTAACTCTATGGTCTATGGAACCCGGAGGTTCAGTGCCGCGTTCACAAAAGCTCTCCACTGACTTCTATCCTTAGCTAATTGCATCCAGTTTCTACTTTGTATTCCTATCTCTGCGAGATCCATCTTAGTATTGTCCTCCCATCTGCGCCTAGGTCTTCCTAATGGTCGTTTTCCGATTGGTCTTCCTGTCAAGACTTTGAAAGCGTTTCTACT